>NC_047105.1:126752537-127052537 GCF_902500255.1 Thalassophryne amazonica
TTTGACCTCCTGAACTTGTCTCGCTTTCAAAACGTGACCACACTCTTTATTGGAAGCCATATGATCTCCAGCACATTTGCAGCACTTAGAAGCCAGTTCCTCACAGTTTAGGATATCATGATCTTTTCCACATTAAGCTTAATGCCTGGTCCCCCTGGGTGATTCTTTAACTACGGGCACTATTGGCCTTGTAAATGTAATTTCCACCACACCATTGCCTTACAATATAAAGCACCTTGGGGCAACTGTTTGTTGTGATTTGGCGCTATATACATGTGCTCTGATGTCACTGTTTATCTCCATAGAAACTACCCAAACAATCTTTCACACAAACTGTTTAAAGGGACATTACAGTGTTTTGGTGGAAATTACGGCAATAGTGTGGGACAACTACATTTTGTTTAAAAAAATCACAACAGTTGTATGACATTGACTACCCCAATTATGTTTTGATTATTTTACTGATATTTTATTCAGAGATATTTTAAAACATTAGAAAAAACGTTTCTTTACCATTCATTTTTATCATTGAAGATCAAAAGTCTGGGTGTGGGACAAGCACAAAACGGCAATATTTGCGTATAATGATGCTGAAAAAAGGTGAAAAAGTCATCATAGACTACTAGAACAAATTTCTTAACACACTTTCATTGTAAAGATAACTATAAAAGTGTGAAATTTCCCCTTTTTCTGTTTTTCATACAATATGATCAAAGGACATAATAAGTGCCCGTAGTCTAAGAATCACCCCCCTACAGGAAACTGCCATATGGTCAAATCTCTGGCACTTGCAGCACCACAAAGGAGGTCTCTGATAGGGCCTGACCGGAAAAGACAAACACCCTATAAAGACATGATCTGGAAGAAGACTGCCATCAAAAGTAATCAACACAGGGGTATTTTTTGGTCCACCTTCCTTGGATTTAAATCTTTATATCTGTTGCTTTTCCCCCTCTTACATTTTTCTTAGTTTCTTTCTCTGATATGTCAACACACTCTCCATATATGACACCTTTTAAAACATTTTTGTTTGCAGGAATGACCACTTCCACCTTCTTCCCCAGTTTTGTCCCAACGTGGCCCCCAAGTCAGTAGGCAGCACCCATAGACGCTCAATTAGTCTTGTCAAGAAAGAGGTGGAATTTGCCAGAAAGCTGCACATGTTGGCAAAGCCACAAACAGAGGAAGAAGAGAGACAATGTTTCCTTCCAAAAGAAAGTGGATCTGGTTATTCTTGTCACTTTGACTGTGACATTTGGTCAATAAACAGGTGTATGTTGCCTTGTCATTTCAATGACTTTCTTTCCAACAAGTCCACCTTTTCCTTCTCTTCAACCTCCACATGTGCTGGAACCCAAAGAGGGAGACAGAAGAAAACTAGTGGCTTTATTTAAAGAACACAGGGTTTTTTACACAAGGGAGTTTGAGATACAGAGATACAGATTTTTTTTTATTGTCATTGTAACAAGTACAGAGATAATATAGTTTTTTTGTTGTTTTTTTGGAGGAGTTGGAGGAGGTTATGTTATTGTTTGTTTGTCTGTCTGTTTGTGAACAGCCTGGAGCACATAACTTTTCATATATCGTTAGGAATTTTTTAATGACGATTCATATACTAATAGGCAACTGTGATTCAATTTTGAAAGTCAAAGGGCAAAGTCAGGAAAAATCCCTATCTTTAGCATTGAACGAATTTTCAAAAATTCATAGCTCTGTCATTAAACATCAAGTTTCTTTCATATTTCAGAGTATTATGTTGGATGGTATCCTGTATCAATTGACAAAGTTTGATGTGAATCTGAAGTAGATTACAGATTTTGTGGCCATTTAAATTTAACATTGAAAATCCCTTTTAATGTATATTTTACATTATGTCTTAATCAAATGTGCCCCAATCAGGCTCATATTTAAAACTGAGGTGCAGACGGACACTTACTTTCTCCGAGCAAAGTTTGATCTGCATCTGATCCAGATTGTAGATTTTGTGGCCATTTGAATTTAATATTGAAAAGCCTATTTGATTTTCAATTTCAATTTTCAATTTATTTACATTTATATAGCGCCAAATCGCAACAAAGTTGCCTCAAGGCATTTCACACAAGTAAGGTCAAACCTTACCAACCCCCAGAGCAAGCACAAAAGCGACAGTGGTCCCTCAGATGATTTGAGGAAGAAACATCAAGCAGACCAGACTCAAACGGGTGACCCTCTGCTTGGGCCATGCTACCGACACAATTTACAGAACAAATCACAAAAGGAAAATGGAGGAAATGCTGCCGGTGCACAGGACAGGAGGGTTGCAGAAACAGAAAACAGACACCACACCCATCTCTGGATGGAGCCGCACCTTAAACAGAGAGAAAGAGAGGGAGGAAAAAAAACAGAATCAGGCATCAAAAACACAGCAAATACAGTGTAATTTGTCAGCATTAAGCAACAACAAAAACAAAGGAAATACTTAGGTGAGATGAAGTTGAGGCTGCGGCCCGCTCTAATAAAATGAATTAAGAGTAAAAAGCATCCTAACATACTATACCAGTATGCTAACCATAAGAAATGGAAAATAAGTGCATCTTAAGTCTGGACTTGAAAGTCTCTACAGAATCTGACTGTTTTATTGATGCAGGAAGATCATTCCACAGAACAGGGGCACTATAAAAGAAAGCTCTGTGACCCGCAGACTTTTTATTCACCCTAGGAACACAGAGTAATTCTGCACCTTGAGAACGCAAAGCCCGGGCCAGTACATAGGGTTTAATTAGGTCAGCTATTGTATGTGTTGAGTTTTATTTTACTTTTGTTTGATTTTGTGAGCTGTCTGTTCTGCTGCTGTTTCTTTCTGCTTGAGTTTTCTCTGTCTATTTCTCTCATGTCTTTCTCTTGGTGCTTGGTGGTGGGAGTTTCCCTCTGTCTAACCACACACGGGTTCTGGAAGCTTCTCCTCACACCTGTTCTTGATTTGCAGCTCATCACCTGGGTGTATTTAAGACTCACAGTGTGCTCTGGTCCTTCGCCAGATCGATGCACCTTGTGCCTTCTTTCTTTTGCCTTGCTTCATTTTGCCTCATCATGTTTTTGACCACCTGCTTGCCTTCCTCGACCACACCTCTAGCCTGGTGATTATTGTATTTTTGCTCCTGTTTGACTGCCTTACCGTGTACCAACCTCAGCTAACGAGCTCAGTAAAAGATTTAAGCCTACAGAGTTGTGAGTTTGTGTCCTGCCAGCTGTCAAAACCAAGCCTGATACATGGATGGGGTTTAAATTTGCATCACATCTGAAGCAAATGAAGGATTATTATAGAGTTCCCAAAGACTTAATTATGTTTCAGCCCCACTTTAGGCCATAAAAACTGTCAGACAGCTTTAAAAACAATATTATATTAGGGTTGAATAGCAGGGGTGGTAGCCAAGTGGTTAATGCGCTTGGTTTCAATGCAGAAGGTTCCGGGTTCAAATCCCACCGCTGCCACATTTCTCCATGTAATGTGGAGTTGCGTCAGGAAGGGCATCCGGCATAAAACCTGTGGCAGTTGAACATGCAGATCCACCTTGGATTTGCTGTGGCGACCCTGAGTGCAAACAAGGGAGCAGCCGAAGGGACTTACTTTATTATATTAGGGTTGAATAATTGTTACATGGCCATCTTAAAAAACAAAATGTACTGTTACACACAAATACTGCATCATGCATTTTTGTGTGTGTGTTCATTTTATGTGTCACTCAACTCATAAAAGAAGTCATCCAAAGCAGAATCTTGCTTTTTGGAAAAAAAAAAAAAAACTTTAATTGATTACTGGCAACTGTACAAACCTTGTTCTGAACATCCATATGTGAAAACACCCTTAGATTTTTTTTTTCATATATTTTTGCGAACATAATCATAAATTTTCATTTGCACACCCCCCTCACAGCAATCTCCACAATTTTGGAAACCAGGGTCTACAGTTTAACCCTCTGGGGTCCGAGGGCATTTTTTGGACAGTTCACTCGCCTGGCATAAATGTTTTACAACCCCTGGCAAAAATTATGGAATCACCGGCCTTGGAGGATGTTCATTCAGTTGTTTAATTTTGTAGAAAAAAAGCAGATCACAGACATGACATAAAACTAAAGTAATTTCAAATGGCAACTTTCTGGCTTTAAGAAACACTATAAGAAATCAAGAAAAAAAGATTGTGGCAGTCAGTAACGGTTACTTTTTTAGACCAAGCAGAGGAAAAAAATATGGAATCACTCAATTCTGAGGAAAAAATTATGGAATCACCCTGTAAATTTTCATCCCCAAAACTAACACCTGCATCATATCAGATCTGCTCGTTAGTCTGCATCTAAAAATGAGTGAACACACCTTGGAGAGCTGTTGCACCAAGTGGACTGACATGAATCATGGCTCCAACACGAGAGATGTCAATTGAAACAAAGGAGAGGATTATCAAACTCTTAAAAGAGAGTAAATCATCACGCAATGTTGCAAAAGATGTTGGTTGTTCACAGTCAGCTGTGTCTAAACTCTGGACCAAATACAAACAACATGGGAAGGTTGTTAAAGGCAAACATACTGGTAGACCAAGGAAGACATCAAAGCGTCAAGACAGAAAACTTAAAGCAATATGTCTCAAAAATCGAAAAATGTACAACAAAACAAATGAGGAACGAATGGGAGGAAACTGGAGTCAACGTCTGTGACCGAACTGTAAGAAACCGCCTAAAGGAAATGGGATTTACATACAGAAAAGCTAAACGAAAGGCATCATTAACACCTAAACAGAAAAAAACAAGGTTACAATGGGCTAAGGAAAAGCAATTGTGGACTGTGGATGACTGGATGAAAGTCATATTCAGTGATGAATCTCGAATCTGCATTGGGCAAGGTGATGATGCTGGAACTTTTGTTTGGTGCCGTTCCAATGAGATTTATAAAGATGACTGCCTGAAGAGAACATGTAAATTTCCACAGTCATTGATGATATGGGGCTGCATGTCAGGTAAAGGCACTGGGGAGATGGCTGTCATTACATCATCAATAAATGCACAAGTTTATGTTGATATTTTGGACAATTGAAAGGATGTTTGGGGATGATGAAATCATTTTTCAAGATGATAATGCATCTTGCCATAGAGCAAAAACTGCAAAAAACATTCCTTGCAAAAAGACACATAGGGTCAATGTCATGGCATAGGGTCAATGTCAATGAGCAGATCTGATTTGATGCAGGTGTTAATTTGGGGGATGAAAATTTACAGGGTGATTCCATAATTTTTTCCTCAGAATTGAGTGATTCCATATTTTTTTCCTCTGCTTGGTCTAAAAAAGTAACCGTTACTGACTGCCACAATCTTTTTTTCTTGATTTCTTATAGTGTTTCTTAAAGCCAGAAAGTTGTCATTTGAAATGACTTTAGTTTTGTGTCATATCTGTGATCTGCTTTTTTTCTACAAAATTAAACAACTGAATGAACATCCTCCGAGGCCGGTGATTCCATAATTTTTGCCAGGGGTTGTATTATTGTTGTTAACAGCCCTCCCTGCATCCCACAATCAAGTTTTATGTCTCTTTTTTTCAGTACAACCTGTGCTTTCAGAATATATATGCTTTTGTTCTGTTTTATAAGTGTAATAAAGGTTTACAATAAAAAAAGAAAGAAAAAAGTAAAGCGGAAAATCATTTTCCACACACATTTATTCAAAACACATAGCATACTATAATAAACAACTGTTTTGAAGAATAACCAGAATGGCAAAGGCTCACCCATTGATCAGCTCCAGGATGATCAAAGACAGTCTGGAGTTACCTGTAAGTGCTGTGACAGTTAGAAGACACCTATGTGAAGCTAATTTATTTGCAAGAATCCCACGCAAAGTCCCTCTGTTAAATAAAAGACATGTGCAGAAGAGGTTACGATTTGCCAAAGAACACATCAACTGGCCTAAAGAGAAATGGAGGAATATTTCGTGGACTGATGAGAGTAAAATTGTTCTTTTTGGGTCCAAGGGCCGCAGACAGTTTGTGAGACGATCCCCAAACTCTGAATTCAAGCCACAGTTCACAGTGAAGACAGTGAAGCATGGTGGTGCAAGAATCATGATATGGGCATGTTTCTCCTACTATGGTGTTGGGCCTATATATCGCATACCAGGTATCATGGATCAGTTTGGATATGTCAAAATACTTGAAGAGGTCATGTTGCCTTATGCTGAAGAGGACATGCCCTTGAAATGGGTGTTTCAACAAGACAATGACCCCAAGCACACTAGTAAATGAGAAAAATCTTGGTTCCAGACCAACAAAATTAATGCCTTGCAGATGTGAAGAAATCATGAAAACCTGTGGTTATACAACTAAATACCAGTTTAGTGATTCACAGGATTGCTAAAAAAGCAGTTTGAACATAATAGTTTTGAGTTTGTAGTGTCAACAGCAGATGCTATTGTTATTGTGAACACCCCCTTTTCTACTTTTTTTTTTTACTAATAGCCCAATTTCATAGCCTTAAGAGTGTGCATATCATGAATGCTTGGTCTTGTTGGATTTGTGAGAATTTACTGAATCTACTGGTACCTTGTTTCCCATGTAACAAAAATAATGTAAATATACTCAAAAGCTGGATTAATCTTTTTAGTCACATAGCGCTACTATTATTCTGAACTCTACTGTAAGTAGGGAGGTGTCAGTCCGTGAACAATTTTATAGGCCAGTAACAGAACCTTAAAATCTGATCTCACCTGGACAGGAAACCAGTGAATGGATGCCAAAATGGTTGTAATGTGGTCAAACTTTCTCCTTCGTGTCAAAAGTCTGGCTGCAGCATTTTGAACCAATTGGAGACCCTTAATGCTGGACTGCAGTAAACCAGAAAATAGAACATTGCAGTAGTCCAATCTAGAAGAGACAAATGTATGAATCAGGGTCTCAGCATCAGCCACAGACAGGACGGGACAAATCTATGCTATATTTTGCAGGTGGAAGAAAGGAGTCCTTGTAATGTTTCTAATGTGGAAGTCAAAACACAATGTAGGATCAAAAATTACCCCAAGGTTCCGCACTTTATCAGTGTGATGTATGACACATGAGCCTAGGCTAAGCTTTAGCTGGTCAAATTGATGCCGACGTCTCACTGGACCAAGAACCGTCATCTCAGTCTTATCAGAGTTTAAAAGTAGGACGTTGTTAGACATCCAGCGTCTCACTGATGCAAGGCAATCTTCTAAGAATTTTATATGGATGAGAAGACCAGCAGTTAAAAGCAAGTATAACTGAGTATTATCAGCATAGCAATGAAAGATAATCCCGAAACGCCGCAATATGTGTCAAAAGGGTGCTATATAAACGGAGAAAAGCAGGGGCCTAAGACGGACCCCTATGGAACCCTAAATTTCATGTCATTAAGGTTAGTAAGGTTTGATGCACATTTTGCATTATATCTCAATCAAAAGTGCCTCGATCACTGTCATTTGTGACAATGGGGTGCAAACTGGCACTCTCAATGAACAGACTTTTTGATCTTAAGTTTGATCCACATCTGACTCATATTGTGTATTTAGTGGATATTTGATTCTTTTTATCATTGACAAGCCCATTTAATCTATATTTTGTACTTTATTTTAGCTTATGAGAAGCCACTAATAACAGAACTTTGGCCTTGAAAATTTGCTAGTGTTAGCAGAGGTTTGCGTTCTACGAGCATGGTGATAGTTTTCTTTCTTTTTATTGTTTGCCTGTCTCATGTCCATACTCCAGTCCAGTAGATGGCAGTTATGCACGTATAAGTTGGTTTGCCAACCGTCTTACAATCCAACGAAGAAGAAATGTTTACTGATAGTTTCCGTGGCTAAAGCTAGTTCGATGGAGACGCTGGAAACTCTTCTCTGCACAGATCAGATTTCACTTTATGATCCTCGAATATGTTTTTTGAAGAGCTCCAGAAGCACAAAGGTCGACAATAAACCGGAAGAAGAAGAAAAGGCGAAATTAGCGCGAAAAGGTGGAACAGCTGAGAAGGTTGTTGAAACAGCGGCTAAGTGCTGCTAATGTTGAGATATATGAGTTGGTAGAAACAAACATCGCAGAGCAGCAAGAAGAAACGAGTGGATTTAAAGAAGAGAAGAAACTAGACAACGTGCTGGATGCTGTTTTCAAGCTTGAAGTTCGCTGATCCAGAGCAGGTTTGTCCACTAAACTTTATTTCAGACCAACTCCACCACATCTAAATGATAGCTGTTAGTTTGTGTTGGAGTTCTTAATATGTATGTCGGACATGACGAGCGAAGCTTTTCGGCATCTCACCATGTTTGTGTTGGAATTCATATCAGCAAAAATAAATAAGACAAACTGTGATGATGATGATGATGATGATGTTTGTTGATGGGCTGATGAAACCAATCAATCAGTGCTATCAATTACAGTTTTTTTCCCCTAATTTCGTATACACAGAAATGGAACTATGCAAAAAATTCATAAATTCTGAAGCTCATGTATCAACATGATCTCTCCAAATTGCTGAAATCAACACCATGGTTTCACTCAAATCCGAATCCTGAAGGAAACTGCTAATGTTCCAACTGCACAGATAAACAGAGATATAAGTCGACATGAAGAGCAGGAGACTGAATAAGAAAAATAAACGTAAGTTCTTTTAGCTTCTCTGTTTTTGCTCAGGGCCACCACAGCAGTTCTAGTTTATATCTGCATGTTGATTTGGGACAAGTTTTACACCAGATGCCCTTCCTGACACAAGTCCACTGACATGGAGATTGGGCTTGTGTGTGGTCTTGAACCAGTGACCCTCTGGTTTGGAAGCAAGCACACTCACCCACATGCTGCCCTGTAATAAAAATAACCAGACAACCAGGAGGGATATTACACGTTTACATGTTTTGTATAAAGAAGTGGAGCTCATTGATGGACACATTAATCTAGAAAAAGGCGCTGTTCCTGTGACAAATTGCATAAAGACACTACGGAAGAACTTTAAAAGGGTCAGGCACACGTCAATGCCATTACATGGCGGCAGAGTTACGGAGCTGGAGAAGCATAAATCAGGCTTTAGGATTTTAAGGTACCACTCTGCAGTGGACTTAAAAAAAAAAAAAAAAGTGACTCAACCAAATGTAATATTTTTAATGCACATAATGCCCGGTGCTTATGTAAGGCAGGCGTTGATTTTATTTATTTATTTAATTTCAGACAAACTTTTGACCCGGCCATGAAATGAGGCAGGTCACGATTCAAGGTCAGGTGTTTGATCAGGGAAATGTGGTACAAATGATTTATTGCACATTCTGAGAGTGGAAGAGTTCTTGGACATGTGAGCAACTGCAGACATGTTATTATTGGACATTTGAGGAGCATAAAAAGGAAGACTGATGAGACACACTGAGACAGGGAGTGGACAGCTGTTATGTTAATGAATGTTAGAGGGAGGCGTTACAGAGTTTGATGGCTAATTTTGAGGTTACAAAGCCCATCGCTAGGCTACATGACATCGTCAGTTGTCTTTGTCGTTGCTCGGTGTGAGCAGTAGATGTGATTGGCTGCTGCATTTTATTGCTGTAGGATTTTTCAGCTGTTTTTTTGCTTGTGAATGTTCTGTACTCTATGTACATCTATCTCTGCCAGATCTATATCAGGGGGAGTCCCCCTGATGTTTGGCACAAGAGCAGAGCTTCAGAACGTTTCTCCTCATCTCTGATACTGGGACCAAATCAGTGTTAAATTACAAAATGCTGTGAGAGTGTATTTACTGAAACATCATAAATTATGTTAATCAATTTTTTTTTCAACGTGACATGGTTTCTTCAGGCTTCAGTCAAATTATGTATCAAAGTAAGAATCAAAATTGATCAACATGGGGGAGGCAACGTTTTTGTGCCATGTGGCCCTAACCGAGTCTTTGAGTTATTTTTCAGCAAACCTTAAAAATTAAATTCACTCAACAAGGCTGCAAGTTTGACCATTGAGGGAACTAAACATAGAAAATATATAGTTATGAAAACAAAATTGTGCTGTTACTTTGCCACAAAATGGAACGATGTCTCATTGTCTTCTGTTCTCTTTCTGATCACTGACAGAACACTTAATTTTATTTTAACACCACCTTAGTTTTGCTTAAACATCTTATGGACATTAATTTCTCTCTCTCTGTCTCTCTGTCTCTCTGCATTAGGGCATCAGCCCCAGCACAGGGACATGTCAGTGTTGTCTCACATTTGTGATTGGTCAGCCTGGGCAGCAGAGCAGCAGATGATTAAATTGGCCTGTTTTTAGTCTTTCCTCCACTTGTTCGTTGACTCTCTCTCTTTCTTTTCTGTGTTTTAACAGCTTTCTACAAACATGTCTGACGTCCAGCAGCTGAGGGACATGTTGAAACTACAGTTAACACCTGCTGATGAAGGAATGATCGCTGAACGGAAGAAGAAATGAGTCATTTAAAAGAAGAGAACAAAAGAGGTAAAGGGCTGGATGCTATTTTTAATCCTGCAAATCTCTTCTGCAGAACAGGTTTGTTCACTTAGCTTTGTTTGTGTTACTGATACTTTATAACATGTTGTTGTAACAGTCAAATATTTTCCTCTATTTCCTTGATAACTTGGTCACATTAATAGCTGACTTTGCTGCTTGGTGTGTTATGTTAACCTGAATAGTGTAAATGTGGAACAGAGGAAATGTGGGTTTGCAGGTGAGAGAGAGAGGGGGGGGAGGCTGTGATGGAAGTCTGGTCCCAGAAACAAAACTCTTGTCCAGGTGGTTTTCATAGTAGAGAAGCTTGAATCTTCAACTGGACTGGGATTAGGAGGGTGCTACTAGAGCACAATAGGTGCTAATTAGATCAATTGTTTAGTCACTAGCCTATAGCAGTCTGCCTCTTGATAGGAGGGGTCTGGTTAGGTTTAAAACTCCAGCTTTTGTGGCTTCTGTTATTCTTCTCTACAAGAGTCAAGACAGAAGTCAGACTACCAGAGCAAGAATTTTAGCTGAGGAAGCTTCTGCGATTTGAAACAAAACGTCCTCGCGTCAAGCAACCCAGTCCAGTCGAAGATTCAAGCTTCTCTACTATGGAAACCACCTGGACAACTGAGAGCCTTCACAGAAACATGTCTTTGGTTTTGTGATAGCAGTCAGTTTAACTTGTTAGCATGAGTGGTGCTAGAAGCCGTCTTCAGGTCAGGTTGGGAAGCATCACCAGTTTAGAACTGATGCAGGTAACTACAGTTACACACACCCCATCAAGGCGGGATGTAGCACAGGGAAGCTAACGTGTCTGTTTTTATTTTGCAAATAAGAATTTACAACATTAAACTATACTTTCATCAAATGTTTAGATGCTGCCCTTCACATAAATTGTGGCATAAATCAGTACAGTATTTGTAATCTGGAAATAGCACATTTTATTTTCTACTTTTGATGTGGATAACTCAAAAAAGAATAAAGTTTGAGAGAGTCTTCAATGAACTACTGTGGTGAGTGTAACTCTCTATTTGGTGCATGTTACTGACAAACTTAAGAGAGATGCACCAATATCCATGGACACTACGGATAATCCACCGATCATGCAGACAAAGTGAATTAAAACAACTAAACAAAATAAACATTCTGATTAATTGTTGCGGGTAAATCAATCAATCAAATAACTACATTCCCTGAAATGTGAACATATTTGAAACAATTTTTCCTGATGTGCTAACTTTCAGCCTCTTGTTTGGCTGCACAGTTGTGAGGTCCAATCCAGCACATTAGCTCATAATCTGGATGACAAAAGGTTAGTAAAGGTCAAAGGTCTGAGGAAGCAGCATCAGCAACTCACAACCTACAGGTCCTGGAAGGAACCGTCAGGAACTCGAACAGTGTCTGTGAGCAGCTCGAGGGAGTGAGATGAAGACTAGAACACGTGAGCTACACTGACATGATGAGCACAGTAACAGTGCCTCACAGAAGGACAGAGTTCCAGAGACCAAGAGCTCACTGCTGACAGAAATATGTTGCATTCTCATAAATTAAAGCGGGACCCTCTGTCTGTGAGGGAACGAGAGTCGTCAGTCTCACACCGTATTTGAGCAAACTTTGGAAACATGAAGGCTTTCAACTGTAAAATAAAGCCTATAAATGGAGGTATGCAAGCAGAAGGAGCTCTTTTTATTGGAAGACTTTGACGGAGTTCTTCCCCCCCCACTGTAAGACACTGTTCTCTCTCTCTCTCTCGCTTTTCTCTCTCTCTCTCTGAGCTGCAGCACTGTGCTGCTCGACTCTCTGCCGGCGGGGGAGGGGTGAGCGGCAGTTCAACACAAACAGCCTGGCTGGATTTTAGAAAACTACCTGAGAGCATTCAATTCTTGAATCAGCTTTGCCTTAGAATCTTCTCACGGCTACGGTCATCCCTTTTGCTTGTGCATCTTTACTGACCACTTTTCCCTTCCAGTCAACTTTCCATGAAAGTTCTTTGATACAGAACTCTGAACAGCCAGAGCTTTCAGCAATGACCTTTTGTGACTTAACCTCCATGTAGAAAGTGTCTGAGTGTCTTCTCTTTCCGACTAAATTACCTCTGCACACCTGAAAAGTCCTGGAATTGAAAAGTCAGCTACCTGCACAACAGTCTGTAAATATGGACGATGTGATGGATGTGGCTAGCATGATTGCGTGTTCTGTTTGGGCCAGGACAGAGGTGATTATTCTGTGCGCAGCTGGAGGAGACAGGTGTAGAACACAGAGATCTGCTGCACATAGATGTTAGGTGAATCAGCAGTGGAAAATTTCTGGAACGGTTTTCTGAATTGTTGCCCGAAATTAAAGAATTTATGAAACATTCAAACCATGCTGAATATGCGCAGCTTTTGGATTTAGCCTTTTCCACCGATCTGACTGACAAGCTCAAGGACAAACATCATCATCAACATGATCAGCTCCATAAATACTTTTAAAAGCAAGTTACACCTGCTATGAAACAGGTTGCAACAGCGTGACATGCAGAACTGTACATAGAGCTTAAGCGTCAGGGTAAAGACTGTGAGAGTGCACGTTATGATGATCAAGTGCAGAGCATCTTGTCAGAATTTGACAGGCGCTTTACTGACTTTGCTTCCACTGAGGCTGTTGTCAGTTTTCTGTTTTCCACTTGGGGAAAATATGTGGAGTGTATGTCATCCAAAGTGGCATCACTCTTCAGCCTGGATACCTGTGCTGTTGAGAATGACATCCTCACACTGAAAAATGACTATGAGCTTAAATCCAGAGCAACACCTGGCGTGAATGTCCAATTCTGGAATCTATTGAAGAAAGACAAGCACCCCAACTTCAGTCAAACTGAACAGAATTTGACTGAACTTTTTGGATCAACATATTTGTGTGAGTTTGCCTTTTCATATATGAAAATCATCAAGTCAAAATGCAGATCCACCATGACTGATGAGCACCTTGCAGCCTGCTTACTACTGTACTCAGCTCCTACTGTCCAGACTGAGAGACTAGCTGCATCCTCACAGTGCGATCCGGTAAGGAAATTTGATTTTTAGTCTGCATTGTTAGGTTGGTTATTTTTCTTTCTTTCTTTTTGTTTTTTGTTTTTTTTACACCAGAGCCCTTCCTAACGTAACTCGTAACGTATTGATTTGTCTAGGCTTGGGACCAGCACTCAGAGTATACTGGCTGCTCACACCGTGTGGCTGAGATTTGACAAACTTTAAGGTTAACGCTTTGCCTCCTTCTGCTGTCCTCATTTATCCAGGCTTGGGACCAGCACTCAGAATGTACTAGCTGCACGCCCCATGTGACTGGAATACGACTCTGGTTCTATTTTGTGGGTTTTCTTCGGTTCTGTTTTGTGGGTTTTCTTCTCTGAACTGAGGCCATGACATTCACAAATCCTTCCCCTCCCCCTCAGGGTACTGGTCTGTGGGTGGAAACCGCTGTGCATTGTGAGGAGTTTTCATGTCTTGACATCAGTGGCATCTATCTCCTTCTGTGGCCAACATATTATTCCAGCCTGGGTATCTGATGACTGGTAGGGTATATGTATTGATGGCTCAGATCTTATTCCTACCATTGAGCTGACTCCTCAGCACCTGTCTTTCCTTCTGGAGGTATTTGGCTATGGCTGACCTTCTTGCATCTTCATCATGGTTCTCATTAACTTGTGCAATTCTCAGGTACTTGAGGCAGTCCTGTGAGTCCCCAATCCTGTGTTCTGGCAATTCCACTCCCTCAGTCCGGGTCACCTTCCCTCTCTTTGCCACCATTCAGCCACACTTGTCCAAATGACATCACAATATCCTCACTGTCGATCCTGATGAGGTGGATCAGTCAGTGCCCACCACAACCACCCACATTAGTGACAGACATCAAGAACCTCTTCCCAATAAAGAAATCCTTGTCTAAGGAATATAAGTTAATATCATGCGTGGACACTGCTTTACATTTACGCAGTTTAAAATGGGTAAATGTAACATCTAACATCTAACCCTGACCACTGGACATAGATCTGTAAAAACACATTTTCAGTGACAAAAAATACCAATTTGAAACTCATCCAATACAAATTTTTTTTATAGAATACACATCACACAATATAAGATGTATAAAAAGGGCTTCTCAGACTCTGATGTTTGTTCACAGTGTAAGCTCAACACCACTGACACCTATTTTCATGCCCTTTGGCTCTGCTCGACTGTCCAGTTTTTTTTTTTTTTTTTTCAAAAGTCACTGAAAAATTGTCCTCCATCTTAGGATACAGAATCCCCTTATCTCCTAATTTATGTTTACTTGGAGACACAACAGTTGTTGAACTACCAAGTAAAAAATCTAAAACTATACTTGTAGCACTAACTGTGGCCAACAAAACTATATTGCTGAACGGGAAAGATAAACAATCAATCAATATTAACCACTGGTCAAACCTCCTTTTCGAATATATTTCAATGGAAAAAAATTTCCGCTTCATTAAGACGCAATTACCACAATTTCATGAAACATGGTCCTTATTTATCAACTCATTAAATTTGAATTGGAATTTGGAGGTCTGATTTTGGCCTGTTAAGGAATGCCACTCTTGCACCTGTTAATGTACCATATTAATATTAGATTATGACTTGTCTTTTGTTGTTGATTCACTAACTCTTCTCTTTTGTGCTGCAGATCCAGGTTGTTGCTCATTGTGGTATTCTTGTTGTCAGAGAATGATGTTGTGTTTTTTCTTGAAAATGTTAGCATTAGTGGAGGTCATAGCTTGTATCTTTAAAAGTGGGTGGCCCCTCGGGTATGATGGTGCTGTGTGGCCTGATGCATGCAGGGATGGTTTGGTTGTCCTGATAGTGGGGTCCTCGGTTTGCTTGGGGGTCTGGAGGGTGGTGCTTTCCGGTGCTGCCTGGTTGCTCTGTGGGCTTTGAAGGGGGAAGGGGGATCTGCTCTTCCTGTTAAAAGTTATATGTTAGCTTTAAATAAAATGTTATAGGCTGATCAGGAAGGGCAGATGAAAGACGCACACGACAATCACTCATGCACTACATACTATCTGTCTTGCAAGAACCAACTGCATATACAGTATGTGTGCCTGGAATGGTGTTTTTTTTTTTTTTTTTTTTTTTTTTAAATTGCCGTGAAACGTGACAGTCATTGGATAAAGTCACGATTTTGTCCCACCCCCAGACGCTGAGCATCTCTGGGGGTGAATGGAGCTGTGGGCGGGCCTGGACGCTGGACTTCTGTACAATGATTGTATGATTACTTAGTCGAAAGGCTGAATCCTGTTTTGATTGAAGCTTGTAATTTTCTCATAAGTCTAAATACGTCCATTAATGCTCGGCACTGATTGGCTGAAAGTTGCGGTCGTCACGCAAACAGACTTTCATTCACACATGGAGTACTGTAAATATGAAGTCTTACCTGTTCATTTCAATCTGATTCACCATCACAGTCTGAGGGACACGTATCCGCATAAAGCCTGATTTTTGAAAACGACATCTGAAAATACTTAAATTCTTTGTCGCAGCTGGAAACGAAGAATTTTATTCACAAGTCCCTCTGTGGTTTTTCTGCTCCAGGTGCATTTCTCAGAGGATGCCAGTGTCGTGGTCTGGTCACACAGAAGTGCGGTGATGATTTAAACTTTTAAAGCACCAGTCGACTGCATGAAGCGCTGTGACACTTTAAACTAATGCACCATTGCTGTCCGTGTGATCATCAGACGACCTGATCGATCAGGTCCTGAATGAAGCGCTGTGATCACACCGACAGATCACAGTGACGGTGCTCACAACGCTTCATTATTAAGGTCTGATCAAGTCTGTGATGACCTGATCTGGTCTGATCAGTGGACCTCATCAGAAAGCAACCAGTGCTTTAAAAGTTTCAAGTCACAGCATGTCATTCATTCATGGCAGCGTTTACCACAGCCATCAGTCGACTTATCTGCATTCTGCATGCAATGAACATGGTCCACCAAGATAAAAAATAAAAATAAAATAATGTTAAATTACTGTGTTTCTGACTCACCCCACACCGTGCAGTACCGACCTGAACCACTCGGTGGAAAGAGGGCTGTCGGCATATGCAGGCTAAATCGTCAAGGTCTGACATGGCCTTGAAGCTCTTTGAGCGTTTATCAGATGGTAAAAAGTGTTGTAGAAATGAAGTCCATTAGCATTGTGTTTGAGATCAGCAACATTATAACATACTAGCTGAGTACATGCGGATAATAGAGATGAAGTTTAGCCATGTCATTGTACATTTCATGTCACTTTAGTTAATGTGTAGTAAGTGGCATTACATTGTGTGTAGGTTGTCATCATTAATTTTCATAGAGCAATTTGTGACATTCCTGAAACTCAAGTGAATGATGATGATTAAAGGTGACAGCATGTCATATCACTGCAATGCTCTGGCATGTCGTACACAGCAGGTACATTTGAATTGAAATAACGCACGCTTTAACTCGCGCACCGTGAACGCTGACCCATTCGGATTGTAATTAAAGTGCACCCCAGCCAGCTGCCACTACGTAGTAAGTAAACTGTGATGCTTGCTACCTGACCTGAGTACCATGTGAACTGTGACAATAAGGGCTTCAGTGAGCAGGTCGTTATCTAATATACAACCCCTGGCAAAAATTATGGAATCACTGGCCTCGGAGGATGTTCATTCAGTTGTTTAATTTTGTAGAAAAAAAGCAGATCACAGACATGACACAAAACTAAAGTCATTTCAAATGGCAACTTTCTGGCTTTAAGAAACACTATAAGAAATCAGGAAAAAAAAATTGTGGCAGTCAGTAACGGTTACTTTTTTAGCCCAAGCAGAGGGAAAAAATATGGAATCACTCAATTCTGAGGAAAAAATTATGGAATCATGAAAAACAAAAGAACGCTCCAACACATCACTAGTATTTTGTTGCACCACCTCTGGCTTTTATAACAGCTTGCAGTCTCTGAGGCATGGACTTAATGAGTGACAAACAGTACACTTCATCAATCTGGCTCCAACTTTCTCTGATTGCTGTTGCCAGATCAGCTTTGCAGGTTGGAGCCTTGTCATGGACTATTTTCTTCAACTTCCACCAAAGATTTTCAATTGGATTAAGACTATTTGCAGGCCATGACATTGACCCTATGTGTCTTTTTGCAAGGAATGTTTTCACAGTTTTTGCTCTATGGCAAGATGCATTATCATCTTGAAAAATGATTTCATCATCCCCAAACATCCTTTCAATTGATGGGATAAGACTGTCGTCCACAGTCCATGATTGCTTTTCCTTAGCCCATTGTAACCTTGTTTTTTCTGTTTAGGTGTTAATGATGGCTTTCGTTTAGCTTTTCTGTATGTAAATCCCATTTCCTTTAGGCGGTTTCTTACGAGGTCTGTCAATAAAGTAACGGACCTTTTTATTTATTTTTTTTTAAACTATATGGATTTGATTCATATGTTTTTACGTCAGACAAGCTTGAACCCTCGTGCGCATGCGTGAGTTTTTCCACGCCTGTCGGTGATGTCATTCGCCTGTGAGCACGCCTTGTGGAAGGAGTGGTCCTGCCCCCTCGTCGGATTTTCATTTGGAAATGGCGGAATGATTTGGACTTTTTTTCCATCAGAATTTTTTCAGAAGCTGTTAGAGACTGGCACCTGGAAACCATTTGAAAAATTTATCTGGCTTTCGGTGAAAATTTTATGGGCTTCACAGAGAATAAGGACTGTTACTACAGCTTTAAGGACGGCTTTAAGGACGCTCGACGCACCGCGCTCTGAGCTGCGACGACGAGGCAGAAAACGCCAGATCATTTCTAAGCTGATGGCTCTGTGGATACGAGACCGTCGTGTGCACTTTCTGTGGTTATCACAAGAGCTGGACATCAGCCATTTTCCAGCAGATTTCATTTTTAACAAGAGATTTTGTCATGGAAAGCCGCGCGAAGGCTTTGTGCGTAACGACCGATTCGCTGTTTGAGCGAGACAAAGGAACACCTCCGTTTCGGTGTGTCAGAGGACAAGTTAGGACAAGCCCAGCTCTCCACAATTTCTCTGATACTTACTGGACTGGTAAGCATTGAAAGCCGAGATAGGCATGTCCCAACTTGTCCCATCCCATACCGGCCTCGGAGGATGTTCATTCAGTTGTTTAATTTTGTAGAAAAAAAGCAGATCACAGACATGACACAAAACTAAAGTCATTTCAGATGGCAACTTTCTGGCTTTAAGAAACACTATAAGAAATCAAGAAAAAAAAATGTGGCAGTCAGTAACGGTTACTTTTTAGACCAAGCAGAGGGAAAAAATATGGACTCACTCAATTCTGAGGAATAAATTATGGAATCACCCTATAAATTTTCATCCACAAAACTAATACTTGCATCAAATCAGATCTGCTCGTTAGTCTGCATCTAAAAAGGAGTGATCACACCTTGGAGAGCTGTTGCACCAAGTGGACTGACATGAATCATGGCTCCAACACAAGAGATGTCAATTGAAACAAAGGAGAGGACTATCAAACTCTTAAAAGAGGATAAATCATCACGCAGTGTTGCAAAAGATGTTGGTTGTTCACAGTCAGCTGTGTCTAAACTCTGGACCAAATACAAACAACATGGGAAGGTTGTTAAAGGCAAACATACAGGTAGACCAAGGAAGATATCAAAGCGTCAAGACAGAAAACTTAAAGCAATATGTCTCAAAAATCGAAAATGTACAACAAAAGAAATGAGGAACGAATGGGAGGAAACTGGAGTCAACATCTGTGACCGAACTGTAAGAAACCGCCTAAAGGAAATGGGATTTACATACAGAAAAGCTAAACGAAAGCCATCATTAACACCTAAACAGAAAAAAACAAGGTTACAATGGGGTAAGGAAAAGGAATCGTGGACTGTGGATGAAAGTCATATTCAGTGATGAATCTCGAATCTGCATTGGGCAAGGTGATGATGCTGGAACTTTTGTTTGGTGCCGTTCCAATGAGATTTATAAAGATGACTGCCTGAAGAGAACATGTAAATTTTCACAGTCATTGATGATATGGAGCTGCATGTCAGGTAAAGGCACTGGGGAGATGGCTGTCATTACATCATCAATAAATGCACAAGTTTACGTTGATATTTTGGACACTTTTCTTATCCCATCAATTGAAAGGATGTTTGGGGATGATGAAATCATTTTTCAAGATCATAATGCATCTTGCCATACAGCCAAAACTGTGAAAACATTCCTTGCAAAAAGACACATAGGGTCAATGTCATGGCCTGCAAATAGTCCGGATCTTAATCCAATTGAAAATCTTTAATGGAAGTTGAAGAAAATGGTCCATGACAAGGCTCCAACCTGCAAAGTTGATCTGGCAACAGCAATCAGAGAAAGTTGGAGCCAGATTGATGAAGAGTACTGTTTGTCACTCATTAAGTCCATGCCTCAGAGACTGCAAGCTGTTATAAAAGCCAGAGGTGATGCAACAAAATACTAGTGATGTGTTGGAGCGTTCTTTTGTTTTTCATGATTCCATAATTTTTTCCTCAGAATTGAGTGATTCCATATTTTTTTTCCATCTGCTTGGTCTAAAAAAGTAACCGTTACTGACTGCCACAATTTTTTTTTCCTGATTTCTTATAGTGTTTCTTAAAGCCAGAAAGTTGCCATTTGAAATTACTTTAGTTTTGTGTCATGTCTGTGATCTGCTTTTTTTCTACAAAATTAAACAACTGAATGAACATCCTCCGAGGCCGGTGATTCCATAATTTTTGCCAGGGGTTGTAGTACAATGTCCAAAAGATATTGATAAATGGTATAGCGATTTTTGTGAATACATCTGCAATGTCAATAATGGTCGAAGAAATGTTTGCACCAAGTCAGGTGGATTTATTAGAAAACATAAACCTTATTGGAATGAACAGTTGAAAAAAATGTGGAAGGAAATGAGAAGGGCTGAGAAAATATTCTTAAAGTGTGATAGTAATGACATGAGGAAACAACAATTAAGGAATGAATTTAAGGTTAAATAACAGAGCTTTGATAAGAAATTGAGAGCCTGTAAAAGAAAACATGAGAGGGGGCAGGCATTAAAAATAGAGCATTTGCAATCAAATAATCCTCAGTTGTTTTGGAACTTGATAAATAAGTTGGGCCCGAAAAGGTTTAAACCTATCCCGATGGAAGTGGTGTTGGAAAATGGATCCTCTCTCTTTTCTGTGGACTGTGTTTTGAAAAAATGGGAAAAGGTTTTTGTTCTTTATTTGCTCGAAGTAACTGCCTTCCACAGCACGGTGGCTTAGTGGTTAGCACTGTTGCCTCACAGCAAGAAGGTCGTGGGTTCAATTCCCATGGCCTTTCTGTGTGGAGTTTGCATGTTCTCCCCGTGTTTGCGTGAGTTTCCTCTGGGTGCTCCAGTTTCCTCCCACATCCAAAGACATGCGGGTTAGTTGGATTAGACTCTTTAAAATTGTCCGTAGGTGTGTGTGTGTGTGTGTGGGTGTGTCTGTGTTTGTTTGTCTATTTGTGGCCCTGTGACAGACTGGCGTCCTGTCCTGGGTGTACCCTGCCTCACGCTCTATGACTGCTGGGATAGGCTCCAGCCCCCCGCGACCCTTAATTGGACTAAGCGGTAGAAGATCAATGAATGAATGAATGAATGAATGAACTGCCTTCCAGAGTGGGATAATTATTTTCTTGCAAAGAGAGTTGAAGAAAAAAATGCTATGGAAATTAATATGCAGCAAACGTCTTATTTCCCCAACCCGTACTTAAATGCTAGCATCTCTCAGGAGGAGGTAAAAAGGGCGATTGATACACTTAAACTAAGAAAAGCTACAGGTATTGATAATTTATCTAATGACTTACTTAAAGTGCCCTGTTTATTCCCAATTTTGTGTAAAAATTTTTTCCATCTGTTTTGAGTACAGCTTAGTTCCTTGTGAATGGTATAAATCCATTATTAAACCAATTCCAAAGTCCCCATATAATGATCCTAGAGTTCCTTTGAACTATAGAGGGATAAGTCTTTTAAATTGTATTTACAAGCTCTACTCCAGTATTCTTAATAGACAATTATATAGTTATCTGGAGACATTTGATTTGTTGGTTGACGAGCAGAATGGTTTTCGAAAGAATAGAGCCTGTATTGACCACATATTCTCTCTGTCCACGCTAGTTCAAGTGAGAATACAAGAGAGTAAACTGACTTTCTCATGTTTTATAGACTTTCAGAAAGCATTTGATTGCATTAATCATGATCTTCTTAGTTTCAAACTATTAAATACTGGTATAGATGGGAAATTTTATAACGCCTTGAAAGTAATTTACCAAACACCAGTTACATGTGTGCAGATCAATGACTATAGAACCGGCTGGTTTTCAACTCAGTCAGGTGTTAAGCAGGGGGACGTGCTGTCACCAACGCTGTTTGCAATTTATATTAATGATTTGATAATGGAAATTAAGCAAGCAGGTCTTGGTGTCAGACTGGGTGATCTTACAGTTGGCACTCTTGTCTATGCAGATCACCTAGTCCTCCTGGCAGAGGCTGTAGACGAGCTTCAAAAACAGCTGGATATAGTTCATGATTGGTGAAACAGATAGAGATTAAAGATAAATGAAGATAAAATGCAGATTATGTATTTTAGGAAGAAGGGTGAACTTCAGTCTGATTTTAAGTTTTGTTTTGGTTCAATACCCTTGTCATATACTGAGCATTATAAATATCTAGGACTTACTCTTGATGCCCATCTTACCTTTGAAAAAGGAATAACAACTCTGATATCAGACTCTGCAGGCAGAGCCGTTCTTAACAAGGTCAAGCTGTGTAGGGATCTTGGGTACAATGTGTATACACAGTTGTATAATTCTTGTGTTTGTCCAATTTTAGACTGCTGTGCAGGGGTTTGGGGGTACTGTAATCTAACAAAATGTATTACACTTAAAAACAGGGCTATGTGCTGCTTTCTTGGTGTACACAAAATGGCCCCTAAGCTCGCTGTATGTGGTGATATGAGATGGGAACCTTGTGAAGTGCGGATTAAGGGTGACATGGTGCGACTTTGGAATAGGTTTATTAATATGGCCGACAGCAGACTTGTCAAACAAATATTTCTGTGGGAC
Organism: Thalassophryne amazonica; assembly: GCF_902500255.1. Taxonomy (NCBI): domain Eukaryota; kingdom Metazoa; phylum Chordata; class Actinopteri; order Batrachoidiformes; family Batrachoididae; genus Thalassophryne; species Thalassophryne amazonica. Next base: position 126,775,098 of record NC_047105.1, read on the forward strand.
CTAACAAAAAACTGTTGTTGGGCAAAGGAACTTATTAAAATCTTTGATGAAGTAGGTCTTCAATATATTTATAGAAATAAGTTGTTCTGTAATGTTAAACAGATTAAGGAAATGTTGTTTGAAAATTATAAACAGAAGTGGGCAGAAGAAATTCTGCACAAACCCAAATTAAGAGTGTACAGTTTGATAAAGTCGGCCTACCAACCAGAGCCATATGTCACCCTAACCTAACTAAAGCACAGAGATCTGTTTGTGCCCAGTTGAGATGTGGTATTCTGCCTCTGGCGGTTGAAATGGGACGTTTCCATTCGATCCCTGAAGAGAATAGGAAGTGTCATCTCTGTGACCTGGGAGAAGTGGAAAACGAAATGAATTTTTTGTTCTACTGTCCTTTCTACCATAATTTGTGGCATATGTTTTTTTCTTAGAATGACCACTGAATGTTCCAATTTATTTTATATGACAGATTTCCATATGGCTCAATTTATGTTGGATGCCTGTCTGCTCAGCAGGGGCGCACTTTATGTTTGATTATGAAGCTATGACTGCACACTGAAACTGATTGATAATGAAGTATGTTTTGAGTATTGTAAACTGTAAATGTCAGTTCTAGATTGGTGGATGTGTTGTGGCATCCCTCTGTTTATTGTTCTTTATTTTCTATGGTGTGTCTTATAAGCCCATGAGGACTGGGCACCTCTTTGGTGTATGACACCTTGAAAATAAAAATATATCATATATATATATATACATACATACATACACACACTCAACATAAATATAAATGCAACACTTTTGGTTTTGCTCCCATTTTGTATGAGATGAACTTAAAGATCTAAAACTTTTTCCACATACACAATATCACCATTTCCCTCAAATATTGTTCACAAACCAGTCGAAATCTGTGATAATGAGCACTTCTCCTTTGCTGAGATAATCCATCCCACCTCACAGGTGTGCCATATCAGGATGCTGATTAGACACCATGATTAGTGCACAGGTGTGCCTTAGACTGCCCACAATAAAAGGCCACTCTGAAAGGTGCAGTTTTGTTTTATTGGGGGGGGATACCAGTCAGTATCTGGTGTGACCACCATTTGCCTCATGCAGTGCAACACATCTCCTTTGCATCATCCGTGAAGAGAACACCTCTCCAACGTGCCGAACGCCAGCGAATGTGATCATTTGCCCACTCAAGTCGGTTACGACGACGAACTGGAGTCAGGTCGAGACCCCGATGAGGACGACGAGCATGCAGATGAGCTTCCCTGAGACGGTTTCTGACAGTTTGTGCAAAAATTCTTTGGTTATGCAAAGCGATTGTTCCAGCAGCTGTCGGAGTGGCTGGTCTCAGACGATCTTGGAGGTGAACATGCTGGATGTGGAGGTCCTGGGCTGGTGTGGTTACACGTGGTCTGCGGTTGTGAGGCTGGTTGGATGTACTGCCAAATTCTCTGAAACGACTTTGGAGACGGCTTATGGTAGAGAAATGAACATTCAATACACGAGCAACAGCTCTGGTTGACATTCCTGCTGTCAGCATGCCAATTGCACGCTCCCTCAAATCTTGCGACATCTGTGGCATTGTGCTGTGTGATAAAACTGCACCTTTCAGAGTGGCCTTTTATTGTGGGCAGTCTAAGGCACACCTGTGCACTAATCATGGTGCCTAATCAGCATCTTGGTATGGCACACCTGTGAGGTGGGATGGATTATCTCAGCAAAGGAGAAGTGCTCACTATCACAGATTTAGACTGGTTTGTGAACAATATTTGAGAGAAATGGTGATATTGTGTATGTGGAAAAAGTTTTAGATCTTTGAGTTCATCTCATACAAAATGGGAGTAAAACCAAAAGTGTTGCGTTTATATTTTTGTTGAGTATATATGTATGTGTCTGTTTCTTTTTTTAATTTTATTTTATGCTTTAGTTTTCTTATGTCTGGTATTTAGTGCAGTAATTTCTTTTTGACAAAGAAAAAAATCTGCCCAGAAAATACAGCACTTGGGCCAAAACTGATTTATGAATAGAATTATATGTGGGGGAAAAATAAACATGTGCAGTTGCATCTATGGGAGCCAGTCAAAGCGCTCACTAAGGAGCTCTCAGCCAATGAAATGCAGTAACTTGCTGCTGGACGTCTGCTCCCTTTTTCCTGAGTGGACAGTGGAAGTGAGGGGCGATCTCCTGTGAGTGCTTTCTGATGGGGGAGGGACCTACTCCCATGGAAGCAGCCGCTGCTGTTTGAGGAGCAATACGTGTTTTCACATCAGTCTCCAATAACACCAGGAAAAGTCACTAGATATCTTGCTCTCTCTCCATGCGAGTGACTGGAACTCAGCCCGCAATTGACTGGAGAATCCCTGAGGTGAATCATCTCCTGCATGCAGCGCGCCCCTCCCCTTTCTTTCACCCACTGTCTCTCTCTGACAACAAACAGGGGTCACCAGCAGCTGCCTGAAGGGGGCGTCAATTTGCCAATTCTACACACAGTGAGAAGAAAACCATTTTGCGGTGGAGATTTTATTTTATTTTTTTAAGTGCTCATGCCCACAGTGCTGCCATCCCATAAATGGCGCCCCAGGCAGCGGCCCACATGGCCCATATTAAAAACTGCCACTGAGTCCATCTAAAGTATGTGTGAAATGTAAAACAAATCCTCCTGATGTACATTTCTACTTTATTAGTTCCATCAGTGCAAAAACCTACTGTCATCAGGTCAAACTCACCACTCTGCTACTTCATTTTAATGAGTGTTGTTCTAACATTTATTGTGAATTTAATTGTTTCTTTGCAGACATACAGCCGTTGTTGGTGATGAAAGAAGAAATTCTCCCTGAACACCAAGAATGGAATCTGAGCGTTGACCAGGAGGACATTAAAGAAGATAAGAAGCTGTGGATAAATCAGCAGGGAGAGCAGCTTCAGCAGCTGGAGGAGGCAGATCTCACCAAGTTTGGTTTCACTGCTGTCCCTGTGAAGAGTGAAAATGATGATGAAAATCCAGAGACATCACAACTTCATCAAAGCCGAAGTGATGAGAGCACAGAGTTTGAGCCTGTAGCCAGCAGCTCATCTGTACACAGAATACTGACAGCAGAAGCTGATGGAGAGGATGATGGAGGACAACGACCAGCCAGCAACTCAGGTCCAAACAGTCATTTACAACCAGATATCAATGGTAGGAGTTCAGACAGTTCTGAAACTGAGACTGATGACAGTTATGACTGGAAACAGACCAGAGAACTTGAATCACATTTTAACTGTCAAAAAAATATCAATATTGTGAGTTCAAGCAATTGCAACATTGCTGAGAAACAATTTAATTGCTGTAAATATGTAAAAGCATCTGGTCACATGAACAACTCAGAGCAACACAAGGGGAGGGCAGCAAATGTAAAACCATTTAGCTGTTCTGATTGGTATAAAAGACAAAAACAGTTTGGCTGTTCTGAATGTGGTCGAAGATTTGGACAAAAGAGCAAACTGAGCAGACACATGATAATTCATACAGGACAAAAACAATTTGGCTGCTCTGAATGTGGTCAAAGATTTGGACAAAAGGGCATCCTGAAAAGACACATGATAATTCATACAGGACAAAAGCAATTTGTCTGTTCTGAATGTGGTCAAAGATTTGGACAAAAGAGCGACCTGAGCAGACACATGATAATTCATTCAGGTCAAAAACAATTTGGCTGCTCTGAATGTGGTCAAAGATTTGGACTGAAGGGCAGCCTGAAAAGACACATGATAATTCATACTGGACAAAAGCAATTTGTCTGTTCTGAATGTGGTCGAAGATTTGGGCGAAAGAGCAACCTGAAAATACACATGATAATTCATACAGGACAAAAACAATTTGTCTGTTCTGAATGTGGTCGAAGATTCGGTCAAAAGAGCCACCTGAAATCACACATGATAAATCATACAGGACAAAAACACTTTGTCTGTTCTGAATGTGGTCAAAGATTTGGACAAAAGAGCACTCTGAATACACACATGATAAATCATACAGGACAAAAACAATTTGTCTGTTCTGAATGTGGTCGAAAATTTGGACGAAAGAGCACTCTGAACAGACATATGAGAATTCATTCAACTTCTACCAGTGCTGCAGGGAGGCATCTCTCCTGTGGCAGCACTCAGCTGGATATCCCACCAAATCCCCAAAGTACTGATCCTGGACCATAGCAACAACAGCCTCAAAGGGCCTAAAGAGACTAGCCTAACTACAACACAGTAAATTGTTCCACTGAGGAGGAGAAAAAGTTTTTTTTTTTTTTTTTTTTTTGTCTGCTTTGCTTCCTCAAGATACGAGAAGTGGGGCAGCGAAAAAAGGCGGTATTTGAGAAAAGGATTAAAAAAAAGTGGATCCACCAGCAGAGAAGAAAGAAGAACCACAACTAAAAAAGTACAACTGATTGCCTCTCAAATCCAAGATATTTGACAGCAGAACAAATCGAAAGTGAAGAAGCCCAAGAAAAACCAATGAACAGTCACTAGAGGAGGAGAAACAGGTAGAGTATGAAAGTAGTCAGCGGAAGAGGGAGGAAGAGTGGGTACTGCTGTGGGCATTGGAATATACCAAAGTGAAATACACCAACCAGAGGAAGATGCAGAGAATGGCAGAAAATATTCCACCACTGCTGTCCAAGTAAGAAAGACCTACTAAAAGGGCAACTCACCACCCAAAGACACAATTTTGTTACACAAAAACACTTCACGGTTGAGGAAATACAAGCGATGCAAGATGAAGTTAACCAAATGGTCAAGGACAACATACAGTGTTAGTCCTCTAACACAGACCATTGCATCACCAAAAATAACCCTCGTCAGCAAACACAATTATGGCAAAGAACACCAGAATCAGTCAGCTTCTCACACAAAAGAAGTAGTAGGAGTTATTCACTACCTCAGCAAATCAGAAGTTATTCATTACCCTAACGACAAAACAATACACAGATGTACTTAGACCCAGAGCAGTGGGAATTAGGAGAAGAATTAGCCAACAAGACTGAGGAAACAAGAAGAATGGACCTGCGGGAGCATCCTAAATTGATCAAATTGAAGGAGGATAAAATGTTCAAAAGTATTCTGCAGAAAGTTAACCTAGGATTGGTTAGACTGGTCCCAGAAGGAACCACACTGACCACGTTAAACTGTCAGTTATGGAGTAAATTAGTCTGAGAATTTTTGGAGAAAAGAGGAACAAGATTTAGGAAGAAGAATACTGTGCCATGATGGACAAAGACATTACAGCAGAATATCAGCCATCTAAGAGCAGAGCTCTCCCAAATGAAAACATATGGGAGGCCAAAATCATAAAAGGAACCTCCTTAAAAAAGTCAGTTACATTAACAGAAAATACAGTGTTGGAGATAAACAACTGGATGGGAGGCTGACAGAACATCAAGCTTTACTGAAAGTCTTGGCTGCACAAATCAGGAACAAAGAAAATAAATGCCAAACATATAAACAAGCAGTTTGCGGAAAACCCAATGCCAGTCTACAGGAACATGGCAAAGGACACAATACAAGTGCAACAGCTATATTGAAGGAGGTACAAAAAACTTGATATTGTTATTTGGAATAAACAAGTAAAACAGCCAAAATCTTTGATTGAACAGTCCCCAATGACTCTGGTTTCAACAGAGCTGAAATGTGGGGGGTGGAACAAGACCTTAAAAATGACCTATGAACAACATGGTCATTGAGGAAAAAAAAATAGATATAAGTTGTGGTGGGGCGAGAGGGCTTATGAAGAAAAACATGAAGAAATACCTTGAGGTAATCTCTGGTCACCCAAGTGTCCACGAGGTGCAGATATCGGCAATTAAGGAAATGTCACCATCTTGAAGAGAGCCCTCAGATACAATGCCAGCAATGTTTAGGGAGCAACTATAGGTCCTGAGTCTGGGGCCCATTGGATTCTATTAAAAAGAGATCCAAGAGAAATTAAAAAAACAAAAACAGTGCCCATCAATGTGTCAGAAGATTTGGACTAAATGTTGATGTGAAGGTGTGATGTCTTTGGATGTTCGGTGTTGCAGTACTTGAGGTGTGAGATGGCGTCTGTGTCAGGAGTCCTGCTGCATGCTGGGATACTTTGATTCTGTGAATGTTGAAATTTTAAATCTTGGGGAAAACATGGAGGGGTTTTTTTGGGGGGGGGTTATAAACTGAAATTCAACCAGGTTTTTTTTTTCTATTTTCACTTTTTGATTGAGCGTCACGGTTGGCTTTTGTTTGTTTGTTTTGTTTTTCTTCTTCTAAACTGTTCAGAATTCATTCTTGTGGAAATATGAAATTCAAAATTTTAGGAAAACATATGGACTTCTTTAAGGAGAAATTCACCCAAAATGCTTCTTTTTTCATTTTTGATGGCTTTTGGTTCAGATTGGTTGGTTTGATTTAAATGTTCACAATTCTTCACAATTTTCTCGTTAAATACTGTTGGTAAAACAATAAAATTCACCCAAAATGCTTCTTTTCTTCCAGTTTCTGATCAATTCTAATTCTGATGGTTTTATTTGATTCTGTTCTTAATTGCAGAATTATGAAATTTGAATTTTGGCAAAATATGAACTTTTGATCATGAAAACCACGAAATTCACCCAAAGTTGGGTGTATTCCAGAATTGCATGAGAGAGAGAAAAAATTCACCAAAACAAGATGGCATTCAAGAAAATTTGCACATTGTCATTAAAATTTTGGAGGAGAACCTCAATTCCAGCAAAAATATTTCCAGTAAGTTTCTGTCCCCTGATACAGTTGACATACTGCTGTCAATATTTCAGCTGGAACTTCAGGATTCATTCAAAAGTCTATTCACAATTGTCTAAAAACTAAAATGACTGACAAAATTTACAGCCATTGGTAAAGAGTTTTATTTTGGTTGTCATCATTTTCCTCGTCTGCATAGTGCAGGGGAGCTCTGGTTATGAACGAGAACTGCTTCACGATGTCTGCTACTGTACCTGTAAGGTCAGAGGTCAAACCATCAGCGGTAACAGAAGTCGATGGTGGAGGTGGAACAAGGAGTGTCTTAAAGGTGAACAACATTTTTCCTGAATCAGCAGCATTTTCTGATGATTTACAACAAATATTGGTGATATTTAAATTTCTACTGGGGTTATTTACAAACCAACAGTCAAGCCCCCGTCACACAAAACAAGAATTTGCAGGAACCAGGCCGACACGGCAAATATTGCTGTAGTCAGACGCAGTCGGGAGGAAAAGAGGCGTGGTCAGTAGCGTCAGAACACATACAGATGACCTCGTCCACACCTGTATGATGGCGTCCAAAGCGCATGTAGACAACAGTTAAGATGACACAGACTGCTGTCAGGCGGCCATAAAAGGCGCTGAAGACTGCCTGATGTCCAAATGTCTGGATGGCAAACATGGGACCGGAGTGGGAGCGAGCGCTGTGTTCCTCCCTTTGCACAGTACCTGCTGGTACTGAACACCATAGTACAACCAACGTATGGACCTGACCCACACCATATGTGTCAAAGCTGGCATGGTGCACTCACTCACTCAGTCATGCAATCACATCTGTGCTCCTCCTCCACAGTGCGACTGACCTCACATGCGTGTGCGCAGAGCAGAGGTGCTGGACTGATGACATGATGGCTGGGTGTGTGTGTGTGTGTGTGCGTGCGTGTTCACAATGACTGAATGAGCAGCTGTGTGTGCGGTGGGGGTGGAGGGGGGGGCAGCTGCTGGACACTGCTGGCAGTGAGCCATGCGTCAGGTGCAGCCTTTCCAGGGAACTTTCATTTCTTTTTTTGTGTGTGTGTGTGTGTGTGTGTGTGTGTGTGTGTGTGTGTGTGTGTGTGTGTGTGTGTGTGTGTGTGTGTGTGTGTGTGTGTGTGTGTGTGTGTGTGTGGTTTTGCTCACTTCAGCAGCACAACGCAGCTCTGGACACCGCGCTGGTTGGATTATCACATGGGATTTATTTTTGCGTGGTTGATTACAGCACACAGCAGCCGGGTGAGAGGATTTTAACCACAGGCTGCGGTCTGGCTCCACTGTGTTGTGAAACACTTCCTGGGCCGTTGTTTACGGTGGTTAACAAGGGCTTGCAGCGCATTTGGCCGCTGCAGTGTTTGTCCCTTGTCAGCCACCATAGAAACAGCAGTGAGACCTCCACCACGACCCAACAGACGCAGGGTTGCAATGACGGAGCAGTCAGCTGGACAAATCTTCAAGTCAACGTAATTCATATTTCACTGCCACATTTCAGTCAGGAACATCAAGTCTAAGGTCTCCTTAGTGATGAGATCTTTAAGAATAAATGATTTGTTTGTGATGGAGCGAGGGTTGAGCAGTGTGAGCTGCATCAGTGATGACTGGTCGATGCACTTAACAGCTGACCACAGCAGCACTTTGAATTAAACAGCTGTGCCACCTGATCACCCGCCGTGCCTGGCGATGATTCTCAAGTAGAACAATCATTGGTGACATGACGTCGCTCCCATCAGCTGGTGGGAAGTAAACGGTGCAAAAGAAAGGTCGGCTCTCCTGAGTGTTCCTCGTGTGAAAGCAGCTCTGGTGCCTCATAACTGTCTGATCACGAGGCTTTTCCACTCCGACTAGAAGAAATAACAAATGTTGCCTTCCTGATGTCATCTGACTTTTGTTTCTCTCTGTCAAATCACACTGAGCCGGCTGGTCCATGCAGACGTTCAGTTCCACAAGAACAGAGTTTTCCATCAGGACATTAAGATGGAAACTGTCCTGACTGAAGAAGAACTCTGAGAACCACGAGCATGAGTCAGTGACTTTGGTTGTTGCTGCCTGACAGTCGACGGTTCTTACAAAGAGTCTGATTCTTTTGCTCTCCCTGTTTGATGATCTCTGGATTCATATCTGTCAGATTTAAGTCCTCCTCTGCTGTTTGTCTCTGTCCGTCTCTCTGTGTGCTGTTGTCTGTTCTAGGAACTCTGCAGTTTGTTCCTCCAGACTTCATCCTCCTCTGGAAATATGAAGCAGCTCTGATCACCATCTGGCAGTTTGTGGTGCTGCTGTTCTACATCCAGCTCCTCAGCACTAAGGAGGAGGACACAGAGGTGTCCAGGAGAGGGAGACAGAAAAAGAGGTCCCAGGATGAGGACCTTTTCCACTTCACAGAAAAGGAGCTGGACAGGCTGCTGGAGTGATGGCAGGGAAACCCCGGCCTGTAGGACAACAGGCGCTGCAACTTTCTGGACAGGAAGAAGAAGCTGAGACAGAGGGAGGCCACAGCTGCCAAGATCAGCAGAAGCTGCACCGCTGAGTGTCCCTCATAAATACTGTCCTTATTCATGAGTTAGGACTCGGTGTTACAATCCCTGAAGTTTCAGTGCTCTTCTTACCACAGCACAGTTATTCTTTGCCTTGACGACCAGATTGGAGCCAACAGTTTGACACATCGTCAGTTGTGTCCTTCAACATCATCAGGTGTTTGGGCCTTTTATCATAAGAACCCCTCTGTGGAGACAGGTCCACCACAGACTGATCAGACTGTGTCAGAAGGTTCACTCCTCCGTGATCACCTTGGGACTCAGACAGGATCTTTCTGCTTCAGCCACAGACAGACTGCTCCTCTCTGCTGTGTTGGTCAGAGCTTTGACCACAAACCACATTCCTCTGGACCTGACCTCTGACCCCAAATTTTCACGAGCCTTGTGATGGAATTGTTGTTGTTGAAGAAGCCTCTGGAACCCACGTGGACACACTTCAGCTTTCCAGCCTCTTGGTACAGCTTCATCTACCAGGTCAGCATCATGCAGCTTCTTATGTGTGTCCTCCTCCTGTGTCCTCCTAAAAGACAGTCAGCATGATGATGAATGTATGCTGACAGGACTTTGACCAAAGGACGAGATCTGATCGTAAGTTAGTAGTTGTGATTTTAGGTGGGAATACAAGTCCCTGGTCCAGGTCAGCACCTATTTCCCAAACAGTCTCTGGCCCCATGGAGCAGACTTGGACCAGGAGACGAGGCTTGATGCTTGTTTCTCTCCCTCCTGGACTTGCATATCTGAGATTATACAAGTATAACATTGTACGTGTTGTGTAACAATTGACGTAGTTATTTCGGACTCAGAGCGCACCACATGTAATGTAGCCATATTGTCAACGGTTTGTCTGTTGCTGTAATTGTTGTAATACAGGCCACACCCACACATAACCTCACGTTATGTCATCCCACAGTGCTGTAACACCATCTCTGAAGGGACTCTGTGGAATCAAATGACAAAATAGAAGTAATAATAAAATAAAATATCAATAATACTGGTAATAATGATAATATTAATGTGTGTATATGATAACCTAAACGATTTAGAAATACATTAGGACAGTAAATTAACATAAAATAATTACATAGATCAAGCTGGTCGCGTGTTACTGACTCACTGTCATGCTACATACGGAGAATATCTCTGCTTCCTCTCTGTCTTTTCTACCAGCTTTTCTGCTAAAGACACTCTTAGGCTTCTTAAAAGTCCTCTCTCCTCTTACCAGTTTGGCACCTTAGGAGCTCTCTTAAGGCCTAAGGTGCTTCATGGACAACTTTCATCTGACCAAGGGAAAATTCTAAGAAATGTCTAAGAATTCGAGAAATTCTACAGTTTTTCTTAGAATAACATCACTAGGAGCTATTTTTAGCCTTAGGATGCTTCGTGCATATAGGCCCTGAATTTTAGGCTTTGTTCACACGGCCAGTTCAAAGTGGATTTTCTGCAAATTTGATTCTGATCTCACTCATTGATTGTCTACCTGACATTTAGCGAGTGACCAGATCTGATCTGTGTGTCTGATCCCTGGAAGTTTCCCTCATTTCTATCAGTCATTAACAAACACAAACAGGATGGTTCTGTGTGGAAAATCTGTCTGGGGTGGCAGTTCTCAAAAACTGAGTGAGTGCAAGAAGGAGACAAGTGAGGGAAGCCACCAAGACATCCAGAACAACTCAGAAAGAGTAAATCAGCTTGTGTGGCTGTGATTGGAGAAACTGTATCGTGAAGCTTTTATCTGTTGCACGAAGACTCACAGATCAAATCCAGACTCGAGTCCCCCATGTGCTTTCTGACAAACGTGGAGGTGAAATTTAAAATATTAATAATTTAATCCTTTTTGTCTTTGTGCCTCCACATAATTTTAGGTTTGATTCCACGCAGAGTTTTAGAAATGAGGTCTTGGAAGGACGTGACATCCCACTTGTTGTATGTATCCTGTTTAACGTTCTGTCCCTCTTCACAACACTTGGACAACCGAAGGGTCTGCAGCGGGAAAGAGAAGTCCCAGAAGACCAAAAGACCTCATAATGCCTTTTACGAGGGGGGTTCATTAAAGATTTCCCCTGACCCACTTCTGGTTACTGTAGGAGTCTGAAAATGCACATGCTTAATAATGCGTATCTCAAGAGGTAACGTGACAATTTTCAGCTCAGTACCCATATTCGTTCCTTTGCTGCAGGTGCGCAAGTAAAGCAAAGTCACATCATGGAGCCAGTTGCGTGTAGAGCAGTCCATTCCAGGGCGACCACATTCCGCCATTGATGAAGGCACTATCTGGCAAGTTGAGGCAGCCATTTTGGAGGATCGCCGCACAACCGTTCGCCAACTAGCCCGAGATGTCAAGATCAGTGTGGGGTCGGTAGAAAAAAATCGTTCATGACCATTTGCACATGCGAAAGGTGTCTGCACGGTGGTTTCCCAGGATGCTCACACCTTTCCAGGTGGAGGAACGAGTCAAGTGCTCCCAGGCCCTTTTGGACATGTGTCAAGGCAACCTGGAGGATTTCTTCAACAGACTAATCACGCAAGGCCAAACATGGGTCCATCACTATGATCCAGAAACTAAAGCCCAGTCGAAGCAATGGAAACATTTTGACTCACCACCTCCAAAGAAAGCACGGGTTCAGCCCTCGGCCGGCAAGGTCATGCCCACAGTCTTTTGGGACCAGCGCGGAGTAGTGGTGATGGATTTCCTGGAAAAAGGTACCACAATTAACGGGGCATACTATGCTTCGCTGTTGCAGAAATTGCGGGTGGCCATCAAAACCGAGAGGCACGGCATGCTGACCAAAGGAATACGCCTCCTGCAAGACAATGCCCCAGTTCACAACTTGCATGTTGCCCAGAAGGAAGCACTGTCCTGCGGCTATGAAATCCTACCTCACCCACGTTACTCTCCCGACCTCGCACCATCGGATTTTCACCTCTTCCCAACCATGAAGTGCTTTTTGAAGGGAAAGCACTTCTCAGGCGATGAGGAGCTTACTTTCGAGGTCAAGTCGTGGCTTCAGACGCAATCTGGGGACTTCTACAGGCAAGGCCTTCACAGCTGCATAAAGCGATGGGAGAAGTGTGTCACCCTTGGTGGTACCTATGTAGAGAAAGACTAATAAATGTGCCAAGTTTCATTCCTCTCAGTCCACGGGAAGTTGGCCAGGGGAAATCTTTAATGAATCCCCCTCGTATTTTTATGCCCGAGAGCAACGGAGGACCATGGAGAGGGAGTTCAACACCACCAACGGGCCTTCATCAACAAGGTGCTGGGACAGATGAGACATTCACAGCGTCCTCACTGAGCGGCTGTGTGTCCACTGACACTGTGTTCTTGTCTGTTGACAGTAGCACTCTTTACCCTCATTGGATCACTTCCCATTTTATCAGATGTCTCATGCTGAAGAACCCGCTGAGACGGATCAGCACTGCGTCGGACACGTAAGTGTCCACATGACTCTGTTTTTTTTTAGTTTTTTTTTTTCTTACAGCATCCTGTCTGTGTGGACAGTCTCACTGTGTCTCTGTTTGTCTGTGGCAGTCTTCTGCTCACACTGAAGCAAATGCCTCAGTTTTCTAACAGACTGTAATAAAGTGCATCTGGAAAGTATTCAAAGTACTTCACTTTTTCCACATTTTGTTATGTTACAGCTTTATGCCAAAATGGAGTAAATTCATTTTTCCCTCAAAATTCTACTCACAACACCCCATAATGACAACATTGGGTTTTTTTTTTGTTTTTGTTTTTTTTTGTAAATTCAGTAAAAATAAAAACTAAGAAATCACATGTACTTAAGTATTCACACTCTTTGTTCAGTACTTTGTTGATGCACCTTTGGCAGCAATTTCAGCCTCAGGTCTTCTTGAATATGATGTCACAAGCTTGGTGCACCTACCTTTGGGCAGTTTTGTCCATTCCTCTTTGCAGCACCTCTCAAGCTCCATTGGATGCTCTCCATCAGGTTGGATGGGGAGCGTTGGTGCACAGCCATTTTCAGATCTTTCCAGAGATGTTCAATCAGATTCAGGTCTGGGCTCTGGCTGGGCCACTCAAGGACATTCACAGAGTTGTTCTGAAGCCACTTCTTTGATATCTTGGCTGTGTGCTTAGGGTCATTGTCCTGAAAGATGAACCGTCGCCCCAGTCTGAGGTCAAGAGCTCTCTGGAGCAGGTTTTCATCTAGTATGTCTCTGTACATTGCTGCATTCATCTTCCCCTCAGTCCTGACTAGTCTCCAGTTCCTGCTGCTGAAAAACATACCCACAGCATGATGCTGCCACCACCATGATGCACTGTAGGGATGGTGCCTGGTTTCCTCCAAATATGACACCTGGCATTCATGCAAAAGAGTTCAATCTTTGTCTCATCAGACCAGAGAATTTTGTTTCTCATGGTCCGAGAGTCCTTCAGGTGGCTTTTGGCAAACTCCAGGTGTTCTGCCATGTGCGTTTTTCTAAGGAGTTTCTTCCATCTGGCCACTCTACCATAAAGGCCTGATTGGTGGATCGCTGCAGAGATGGTTGTCCTTCTGGAAGGTTCTCTTTTCTCCACAGAGGAATACTGGAGCTCTGACAGAGTGACCATTAAGTTCTTGGTCACCTCCCTGACTGAGGCCCTTCTCCCCTTATTGCTAAGTTTAGACAACGGCCAGCTCCTGGAAGAGTCTTGGTGAATCCAAACTGCTTCCATTTATGGATGATGGAGGCCACTGTGCTCATTGAGAACTTCAAAGCAGCAAAAATGTTTCTGTACCCTTCCCCGAATTTGTGCCTCAAGACAATCCTGCAAAAAACTAAATAAAAATTAAAAATCGCATTGTCATTATAGTGTAGTGTGTGTAGAATTTTGAGGGGAAAAAATACATTTGATCCATTTTGAAATAAGGCTGTAACATAACATAATGTAGAAAAAGTGAAGTACTGTGAATATTTTCTGGATGCACTGTAGTTCAAGAAAAAATAGACATTCTCCAAAACGGGGGAGGTGATGGTCTAGTGGTTAAGATGTTGGGCTTGAGTCCAGAAGATCATGGGTTCAAATCCCCGCCTGACTGGAAAATCACTAAGGGCCCTTGGGCAAGGCCTTTAATCCCCTATTGCTCCCATTGTGTAGTGAGCGCCTTGTATGGCAGCACCCTGACATCGGGGTGAATGTGAGGCATAATTGTAAAGCGCTTTGAGCGTCTGATTCAGATGGAAAAGCGCTATATAAATGCAGTCCATTTACCATTTATTTACGCTTAGGGGTCCATTGACTTGGCGGCTTGTCCAACACAGCACATTTTACACAACACATTGGCTAAAAACATATGATATTACACTAAAAACACAACTTTAGTAATTGATGGATATGTGTCTTTGTGTTGCAGCCACCCGTCCACTAAGATGACCCTCTGAGATGCTTAAAGTTCAGTTCCTTGTCAAAGTTTTCACCTTCTTGGCCTTTTACATATTTTAATTTGTTTGTCATTTCAAACACAAAAAGTAATTCAGGCTTCTCTCTCACTCACACTCATCTTCAACTGCTTAGTCCAATTAAGGGTCGTGGGGGGCCGGAGCCTATCCCAGCAGTCATAGAGCGCGAGGTGGGGTGCAACCAGGACAGGACGCCAGTCAGTCACAGGGCCTAATTCAGGCTTCTGTATGTAATAATTTATAAAATGATCTTTAAACTCGAACTGAAAGCAAATTTCTACAACTTGATATAAATTAAATAAAAATATTAAAACCAAGATGATGGGTGAATAAGTGATGGAACACTTTGGTATCGAAACATGAAAGTCATTCCATTTATTTAAATTTGTCTTCAGAGACCCCAGGGGATGAACATTTACAAGTCACTGAATATGTCTTGGACTTTATTTTTGTCAATTATTTTGAAATACAGTTTGGTCCTCTGTGGTAAATCTGTGTGGAGTGACCACCAAGACACCACAAGACATATATTTATACATTGGTTTGGATGATGTGATGCAGCTTTTCACCATCAACAGTTCAAATACATCATACAGAATGATTGACAAATTCCCCAGCAGCTGTGAACACATCACAGATCAGAACACTGACCAGCTGTCCGCGTGTGGCGAATTTGCGAAACCCAGGATGGTACCCTGCTCAGAGTGCCACTCTCATTGGACCAACATCTCTGCTATTTTAGCATTGTGGGATAGCTCGCTCCCACAGATTGAGCTTGCCGGACTACTTTCGTGGAACTGCACAGCGTGCCGCTCTCATTGGAGCGACAACACACAGAATATGTCTCTTTGTCCCAGATAGATCTCTTTCAGTGCAGCTTCTTGTTCTGTCTTTAACACAAAGTTAACACCCAAGTCTTTCATCGCCAACTGCAAATGGTAATCAAACCATTCCAATCGTATCTTTCTGAACTCTTCCGCATCAAACTCCATCGTGTCAATGTTTACAATGCTCATAAGCTTTTAAGTTTCTTAAATACTTATATATATATATATATATACTTATATTATTATGGCCACTCTTAAAACTTCAGTTCTCTATAATTTTATTATTGGTAAATTTTTAGAATTGATTTAGATGAGATGCCACATGGAGTGTGCAGCCAGTACATTCTGAGTGCCGGTCCCAAGCCCAGATAAATATGCAGACTAAGAATCGAATTTCCATACTGGATCGGTCGAGGCCCAGGTTAACAATGTCCACCACCGGTGCTGTTGCCCAACAGAGTGCCACTGGAAATTGGGCTACTGCTGGGCGAAGACGACGAAGAAGAGGAGGAGAACGTTTCCACAGACAGCGGAAGAAGAAGAAAAGTAGAAGGGTGGAAATGAGAGTGGGGACTTTGAATGTTGGTAGTATGACTGGTAAAGGGAGAGAGCTGGCTGATATGATGGAGAGGAGAAAGGTAGACATATTTGGCCTCATTTATCAACATTGCGTAAAAACAGGCGCAGATCTGAGCGCATAATTAGTCTTACGACAAGACACACGTGTGATTTATGAAACATTCGTATCTGACCGATCCCAGCATACGAATGATCGGCTCTTGATAAATGCGGCGGCTGAATTTAATCGTCATTAGCATGTTATGCCCTTAAATATTCATGGTTCGGAGGCCTCCCCACTGAGCTCAACATGGAGAGAAGAAGCACTGGGAAGAAGAAAAGCTTTTCGGAGATGGAAATCGGCATACTAACATCGGAGGTGGAGAAAAACAAACTTGTACTTTTTGGCAGTCTGAAAAGTGGAGTCAAAGGCGCTCATAAAAATGCCGTGTGGAAGAGTGTAATGGAGGCGGTCAACAGCGTTGCCGCAGAGGAACGGACTCTGGCTGAGGTTTGAAGAATTCTTTGACTTAACCTATACCTAATGATTTTGAATCAATCTTTTATGCATCCACAGTTAAAAGCTTATGCCTGCTAATTGATTAAGAATTCTTTGCATTTAGGTCAAGAAAAAGTGGTCCGATTTAAAGCTGGCCACCAAAAAACCTGTTGCGGTACTTAAGCGCAGCATTAGGCAGACTGGGGGAGGCCAACGAGACCCCAGCCTGACCCTGACAGAGACGGAGGAAAAAATAGCTGAATTAATTGGGTCAGAGTCAATCTCTGGCATAAGTGGTGGAGGAGATACAGACGCACTCGCGTCAGAGCCAGAGCAGAATGGTAACCTAACCCCCCCCCCCGCCGCTTACATTGTAAAATGTATCAATTTAACTCTGACTGTACATGTACAGTCAGTACACTGTAAAGTACACTGTGCGTTACATTCGCCGCCTCGAAATAACATCGAGTCTGGAGAGAGACTTTTAAGCCGTGTTCGTTTAACACCGCTAAATGATGCTCTTAACAATTTGGCGGCTGAACGAGAATCAGAAGAAATTAACCCCTACATCATTTCTGCGATTAATGCGATAAATTCGACGGTCCAGTCTGATACTGAAGAGCCCCCTGACCCCCCGCACACCCCGCCTCCAGACGAGTCCGGTCCCGCGGCGTTAAACCAGGTATGTCTGACTCCTCTAAATAACGCCGTAAACCTCCTCGCGTGTGAAGTTAATCCTCACGTCCAATCCGCGGTGGATGAATTAAATCAAATGCCTAACGACGCGCGCGTTTTTCACCTTTAAGAAGTCCCTCCCCGCGCAATGCGTACGGAGAAGATATTTCAAACAGCTCGTTTAACCCCGATAAACGCGGCAATCTCTGTTTTGATGGAAAGCGGGGATGATGCACGACCGGGGTCCAGCCGACACTCTCCCATGACGGGCGGTGGGGCTGCTAACGTCATCAGGAGACCGGCATTTAACAATATCGAAATCAGGCAGCCTCTAAATTTCCACCGCGTCGACGAAATTCCCGACTACGCGGAATTTCATCGTAAAGTTGTTGGGATTCTTCAGAACTCGGTCGAAAAGGCTTTAACACACGCCAGGGCCGGGGACTTTATCCAAATGGAGATTCGTGGGGACTCAGTCTACAACGAGGCCGCTTTGATCAGCTCATATAACGACGCGGGCGATGTGACGGGCTTCCAAAATCTGATAGAACGATTGATACAATCGAATTCCAACGTTTTATCCGACGAGTCTCTGGAATTAGTGGTCCAAGTCATCCGCAACCAGAACGGCGCGGGGAAGCGCAGAATAGATGACCTCCTCCATCACGAGGTTCTGAGGAAAAAATCCAAATGCCTTAATATCGTGTATAATTCTGACAACAGTTTATGTTTCGCGATAAACCTCGTTCAATTATTGAATCCTCATCTGACTACGCACGAGGCGGAGCAGCGCGGGCTGGAGTTACAAATTAGCGTCGGATTAACGGCTGCTACGCCGGTATCTTTAGAGCAGGTGGGAAAATTTGAAAACGTTCTGGGTTGGAAAATTGTGGTGTTTTTCAGAGCTGAAGGGGAGAGAAAGCTGACAAAATTCCAAACAGGAATACCGGCGCTGCAGAAAACTCTTTTCGTTTTTCTGTTTAATAATCATTTTTACGGAATCACCGATTTAAAGAGATTTTTGGGAGTGAAATATGTATGTAAGTTTTGCTTTGAGGGGTACAATAACCCCGCCTCCCATAATTGTCCGTCATATTGTAAAATTTGTGAATCCACGCAGTGTTACGAGAAAAATAACCCGGTATTCTGCAGCGAATGTAACAAGAAGTGTCGCTCGCCCGCCTGTTACAGCCTGCATAAACAGCTGAAGTATCGTCCTTCCGCCGGTAAGTTCGTTAATGTGTGTGATAACAGAAAAAAATGCCCTCGATGTAAACGCGAGTATTACAGAGCATTTTCTAAAAACAGCGCTCCGCACGTGTGTAAGCAGAAGAGGTGTCATACAACCCCTGGCAAAAATTATGGAATCACTGGCCTCGGAGGATGTTCATTCAGTTGTTTAATTTTTGTAGAAAAAAAGCAGATCACAGACATGACACAAAACTAAAGTCATTTCAAATGGTAACTTTCTGGCTTTAAGAAACACTATAAGAAATCAGGAAAAAAAATTGTGGCAGTCAGTAATGGTTACTTTTTTTTAGACCAAGCAGAGGGGAAAAAATATGGAATCACTCAATTCTGAGGAAAAAATTATGGAATCATGAAAAACAAAAGAACGCTCCAACACATCACTAGTATTTTGTTGCACCACCTCTGGCTTTTATAACAGCTTGCAGTCTCTGAGGCATGGACTTAATGAGTGACAAACAGTACTCTTCATCAATCTGGCTCCAACTTTCTCTGATTACTGTTGCCAGATCTGCTTTGCAGGTTGGAGCCTTGTCATGGACCATTTTCTTCAACTTCCACCAAAGATTTTCAATTGGATTAAGATCCGGACTATTTGCAGGCCATGACATTGACCCTATGTGTCTTTTTGCAAGGAATGTTTTCACAGTTTTTGCTCTATGGCAAGATGCATTATCATCTTTAAAAATGATTTCATCATCCCCAAACATCCTTTCAATTGATGGGATAAGAAAAGTGTCCAAAATATCAACGTAAGCTTGTGCATTTCTTGATGATGTAATGACAGCCATCTCCCCAGTGCCTTTACCTGACATGCAGCCCCATATCATCAATGACTGTGGAAATTTACTTGTTCTCTTCAGGCAGTCATCTTTATAAATCTCATTGGAATGGCACCAAACAAAAGTTCCAGCATCATCACCTTGCCCAATGCAGATTCAAGATTCATCACTGAATATGACTTTCATCCAGTCATCCACAGTCCACGATTGCTTTTCCTTAGCCCATTGTAACCTTGTTTTTTTCTGTTTAGGTGTTAATGATGGCTTTCGTTTTGCTTTTCTGTATGTAAATCCCATTTCCTTTAGGCGGTTTCTTACAGTTCGGTCACAGACGTTGACTCCAGTTTCCTTCCATTCGTTCCTCATTTGTTGTGCATTTTCAATTTTTGAGACATATTGCTTTAAGTTTTCTGTCTTGACGCTTTGATGTCTTCCTTGGTCTACCAGTATGTTTGCCTTTAACAACCTTCCCATGTTTGTATTTGGTCCAGAGTTTAGACACAGCTGACTGTGAACAACCAACATCTTTTGCAACATTGCGTGATTATTTACCCTCTTTTAAGAGTTTGATAATCCTCTCCTTTGTTTCAATTGACATCTCTCGTGTTGGAGCCATGATGTCAGTCCACTTGGTGCAACAGCTCTCCAAGGTGTGATCACTCCTTTTTAGATGCAGACTAACGAGCAGATCTGATTTGATGCAGGTGTTAGTTTTGGGGATGAAAATTTATAGGGAGATTCCATAATTTATTCCTCAGAATTGAGTGAGTCCATATTTTTTTCCCTCTGCTTGGTCTAAAAAAGTAACCATTACTGACTGTCAAAATTATTTTTTCTGATTTCTTATAGTGTTTCTTAAAGCCAGAAAGGTGCCATTTGAAATGACTTTAGTTTTGTGTCATGTCTGTGATCTGCTTTTTTTCTACAAAATTAAACAACTGAATGAACATCCTCCGAGGCGGTGATTCCATAATTATTGCCAGGGGTTGTATATGCGGCGAGGCTCTCCAGGATATAGCCTCTGCTATATGACGCCGGTCAAAGCTGAAGAGACGCATTCAGAGAAATGCGTTTTTTATGACTTTGAAACGTATGTCGATAATAACGGGGAACACGTGCCGTTTTACGTCAGCGCTGTAACAAAGACGGGTGATTTTTGGAGCGCATGGGGGACAGACTGCGTAGCCCGCTTCTTTAAACATTTTAGAATGAGAAAATTCAAGGAATACGTGTTCATCGCTCACAACTCAAAAGATTTTGACGGCTATCTGCTTCTAAAGTATTTAGTCCAGCAGGGCGTAACCCCCGCTGTGATTATGACTGGAGTAAACTATTACTCATGACAGACGCCGCCTTTAAACAGAAATATATAGATTTGTTATCTTTCCTTACAATGCGCTTATCTCAGATGCCTAAAGCCCTGGGAATCCGGCTGAAAGACGAAATTGTCCGCAAAGGTTACTTTCCGCACCTGTTCAGTTCAGAAACAATCTGAACTATGTCGGACCGTACCCTGACTCTGCGGCTTACGGGGTCGCAAATATGTCAGAGGGAGAAAGAGAGGAATTAAACGCGTGGTACGTGAGCAAAAAAACCCGCAATTTTCGATTTTAAAGCCGAGGCTGTTATGTATTGTGATAACGATACAAAAATCCTGGCTGCAGCCTGCTCCAAATTTATGGCTGAATTCATCGCTGAAACACGCGTGGATCCTTTTACCTGCGTTACAGTCGCCTCGGCGTGTATGAAAGTCTTCCAAACTAACTTTCTCGCTCCAAAAACGCTGATGATCCCCTCCGCCGACAATTATAGAACGAAGCATAAAAAATATTCGGACGTGGCCGTGCAGTGGTTAGAATGGGTTGCTGAGACGCAAAACATTACCATTGATCACGCTTTAAACAGGGGCGATAAAAAAAAATAGGAGGTTATTATGTTGATGGGTATGCTCAGATTGACGGGCGGATAAACGTGTGTTTTTACCACGGGTGTGCAACGTGTTTTACACGAAGGTCAGAGCCATCTGGTTATTTTGGACGATCTCATCTTTCAAGCAACAGATCATCCTGAAGTTGTAAGAATTTTCACCCAGTACAGACATCACCGGAATATGAGCGTCATCATGATCACACAGAACGTGTTTCATAAAGGGAAATACAGTCGAACCATCAGCTTGAATTGTAATTATATGGTGCTGTATAAAAACCCCAGAGACAAGTTACAGATGAACATTCTGGCTCAGCAAATGTTTCCCAGCAGGAAACAATTTTTTTGGAGGCTCTTGATGATGCTATGAGCGTACCTTACGGGTATTTATTACTGGATTGCACGCAGGAGTGTCCAGATCAGTTCAGACTGAGATCGGGATTACTCCCGCACGAGTGGCCCGTGGTTTATTTACAGAAAGATAAATGGATATGAGCTCTCTTTTAAAAAGGAACGTCCCCGCTCTTAAAGCGCTAATCAGAGCCGGGGCAAGAGAGCGTCACCACAGCCTGAAGACCTGCAGGCCGGAGCTTCTGAAAACTTTATCCGAGATCGCTTTGAATATATTAAAGGGGAATATCGCCTTGAGCAACTCTCAATTCCATGCCTTGAAAAAACGAAAAAGAGTTTTACGTCTTCTGGCCGATAGAAAAACCAGTTACAAAAGGAAGCGGGGAGCGCTGATTCAGACGGGCGGCTTTCTCCTGCCTCTGCTCGCCGCGGCCCTGCCCGTTATAACGAGTCTGATAGTACCCAGAGGATAATGGCGTTCAAAGCGGCGCAAAAGATGTTTTTACTGACTCCTCAACAGATGCTTCAACTCGGACATTCCGTTCCGCCGAGCGGAAATAACATCAGACAAACGGCGGAAAATGATTTAGACTCGCGAATGCGGGCCGTGCTGGAGGAATGTACTCACTCCCCTTATGAAAAAATTAAAAAGTATGAGGCTCTGCTGCAGCGCTATTTAACCCTGATCAAACAGGGGGAACTCGAATCACGTGTTTCACCCCCGCAAGAGACTCGCGTCGCTAAGCAACCTGAGGAGGAGGGGGTGGAGGAGGAGGATGAGACTGTCGCAGAGGTCCTGAAGAACATCCCCTCCAGAGAGCGTAGAAACGCCGAATATATTATGAGGAAACTGTCGATGGGTGATACGCGCTGGAGTCCGTCGGGGGAATTTATTTACAAGGGGAAAGTCGTGAGGGGGTCTCACGCCATAGATCTTATGAAACATCTCGGATCCTCGTTCAAGAAATCGAGCCCCCCTACAGGCTGGGTGAAGTTCCTCAATATTTTACAGGAGCGGAACATTCCGGTGGTGTGTGTATCAAACCCGCAAGCCCATGAGCAGTTTCAGAAGCTTAAAAAAGGACGGAGCAGCTCGCCGGATGAAACCCTTCTTTTAACCGATTCGCCGGCCAGGAAGAAACTTAATTAAAAAAAAAGACTTCCAACGCTGGGAAGGTTTCTCACCATAAAAGGAGGGTGTCAAATTAAAAACTGACTGGATATTATGATCAAGATTTTTTAAAATACATCGCAGTCAGTCACGTTTTTGTATATTGTTACTAATAAAACACCGACTGAAACTCATCTCCGGCCTTCATCACTTTTATTCGGCATATGGTTTAAAAAACAATTTTCAACACTTCTCTACTTAATTAACAACGATGCAAAAAACGAAAAATATTAAAGGTATGATCGTGGTGCGTTTTCTACACATCCGGAACATTTTTCACAAAAAAACACACATAAAAAAATCAAAGGTCAAAGGTCAACGCTTCTTTCTACGCTTAATAACGGGGTTTAAAGCGTGCAAACGCGATAAAACTTTAAAGGTATGATCGGGAGGCCGCTCTCACACATCCATCCCGTTTTCAGGCGAAAAAACACATAAAAAAAAAAATCAAAGGTCAATGCTTCTTTCTACACTTAATAACGGGGGTTTAAAGCGTGCAAACGCGATAAAACTTTAAAGGTATGATCGGGAGAGCGCTTTCTACACATCCGAAGCATTTTTTCACAAAAAAACAAAAAAAATCAAAGGTCAACGCTTCTTTCTACACTTAATAACGGGGTATTAAATTATGCAAACGCGATAAAACTTTAAAGGTATCATCGGGAGAGCACTCTAAGACGGGGGTTATATTTTCACATGGAAAAACATAAAATAATAGGAACGCCGGTTAACACAAGCCGTGACAATATTTAAACTCATGCAAAGGCCCTGCTAGCTGGTTACAGGAGGTATTGCAGCTTTTCTTAAGGTAATAACGATATCTTTTCACAAAATCAGAAACCAAATCATCGTTCGCGATAGTATTTTCGGTGTATAAATACGCCATGTCCTGGTATGACTTCCTCGGCGGCTCTGTTATACAGATAATACACGCAGTGTTGTCCGCATACGTCCGATAACTCGTGCTGAAGCTGTTTGTTGTGATACAGAATGTTTTTAACATCTGGGAAATTCTCCAGATATCGCAGAATGCTTTTAGGGTAGTATTCAAAGTCCGGGCTGAGGCCGAACGAGTCAAAAAATGTGGCTCGACCATTTTTTTCAACGGTGAGCGCTAACCAGTGTTCCCCCGGTAAATGTCTAGGGTGGGTGTTTACAATGAAATATACGGGAGGGTCCGGCTTGATCCGGAATAACTCGTCAGACGCGAAAACACCAGCGAACAGGTCTCCTATTAAGCCCCTCATAACAGCGTCCAATTCCAGGGTGTTCATCAGTAAAAATCCACAAGGACCTGTCGCTTGGAATTAATCTCCAGGAGAGAATCGTAATACGCGTACACTATCAGTGGTGGTATGCTGAGTCGCGACTCTGAATCTCATCTCAAGTCGCAGGGTCCCTGTGGAGACGGGGCTCAGAGCGCCGCTGTCCTCCTCCGGGTTTAAATTGAAGACATACAGCGCATAGCCGTGTGCAAAATCCTCCCGGTCTATACAGAGAGGCAGGTCCTTGAGGTGTCGCCCGGTTGCCGTGTAGAGATTGTAAAACTCCCTCACAGAGAGTCCGTTGTTAAATTCAGGCTGGAAAGCTTTAGCCGGCAGCTGTCTCCCGTTTTGACTGAGTGCGAGGTACTCCAGGTCATAGTGTGCAAATTCAAACGGGGACAGATCTCTTCTCCCGCTGAATGCATTGTGATTCACCATACCCAGAACCACATATTTGGGCATGGTTCCTAAAAACAGGTTCTCCTGGTTGCATATCCTGGAATGGCTGGGGATCACGTAAGTCTTAACGTTGATTCGTGATAACAGGTACACACCGTTCCCTTTCATGAGAGCTGCGGAGTGACCCAATCTCACTGCAGGGGATACGATGACTTTCTTAACAAATAGGGACGCGCCCAGAATTTTCAGCTTGAAAGTGGAGGCTGCCAGCCCCATCAGGCAGAAAGCATCGCTGGCTTGAATTAATTTAACTCTTAGATCAACATTATTCAGAAGAAGCCTCTCGCAGAAAAATATGTCCACGTGCAGCGGGCCCTGAACTTGAAATTCACGCAATTCGGCGCTAAAGCGCGCTCTGCTCACGAGGCCTTTATTCGGGCCCGCGTCATCCACAGCGGTCGAATTGTGCTGACCCCGGGTGTCTTTGTAAAACAATCCGCCCGTGAACTGCGATTTCAATGAAGCAGGCGAAAAGTTCAGCAGCGTCTCAATCATCGCCCTGTACGGGTGCGTCGCGCTGGACTGGGAAATTAGCCGGTCACCCAGAGTCACGTCGACTTGTGAGAAAATAGTATTGAGAGGATAATTTATTACCCCCACGCGGGCGTCATTAGCCAGGTCAGTCCCGTCGGCATTTGTAATTTTCAATCGCAGATAAAGCAGCGTATTATTGAGGTCTAAATACCTCTCTCCGTCTCCGGGGATTAAAAACTCGATAGGGCCCGTGTCCGTCAGGGCTGATAACGGGCTGACCTCAACGTATTGGCTTTGCTCGATGGACAGCTGGGTCCCGGGGATGGCGAATAAATCCAATTCGCTCATGGTGCATTCGGGGGAATTATTTCGCAAAAGAGACATTGTTTAAGAGAAAATATCCCCGGACAACCTCCTCTTCTTATGCTTCCTTTGAACTGTTCTGCTTTTTCCGGGGGTCTTTCGCTTTTTAACCGTTTTGATCCGTTTCCGCGGGGGCGTTTCCGGGGCCTTCTTGATAGCACCATCATCCTGGACCCCCGCTGCTGCTCGGGTTCCTGACTCCGTCTGGCCCTCTCAACAACGCGGCTCACTACGTCGGAAGCGATGCTTCGAGCGGCGTTTTTCAGGTGAGGTTTGGCGATCGTGTATCCTTGTTTAATCAGCGGTGACACAAATTTGAACAGTTTCGAAAATATGTTCCCGAGCCCGCGCCCGTACATAACAGGAGCACCGTGGAAGCCGTGAAGGCCATTCCCGACTTGATTTTCATAGTAAGGCACAAATCTATAAATGTCGGCTTTGTGCGCTGCCCCGGCCATTTTTTTATTCCGCCGGTTTAAAATGTAATGTCACAACCACTTTACCGTATCTGAAATTCACCGGTCGATCTTGATCGCTTTTGATTTCGATGCGTATCTTCTCAATATGTCTTTTGGAGACCGGGATGTAATAAGCGGGGTTGAATTTCTTTGTAATTATTTCCCCGAAACGACCTCCAATTTTGAACGCTCGGAGGAGAAGAGCAAAAGCGTCGCCCACCGCCTGAGGCTGTACAACGTCTGTGTAACAGAACAGGTGATACATGCCCGCTTTTATATCGGGGTAGCGGGGAGAGCTCGTGACCCCGGGTCCGCATCTCAGCCATTGATTAGGCTGTATCCCCAGCATGTACGCCGTCGGGGCTTCAAAATATACCTGGCAGGTACCGTCTCCTTCCCACAGAAACCTTTTCTGGATATCGTCATATTTTAAAGTCAGCTTCGGATCTATAGTCTTCAAACGAGGGTTTATCTGCGCTGCAATAACCTCAAAGTTATCGTAATATCCCGTGTGAAAACATTGCGAGTGAACGGCGAATTTGTTCTTGGGCGGTAAGCCCGTAATTTTCATCACCTGAAACGTACAGCAAGGCTTTTCCGGGGTATTTAACCAGGTGTGTGGATAAGAAATTTCCGTCAGCGCCACATCCCAGTCACCCTCTAGATCCAGATGTCGAGCCACGTCCACCTGGTAGCATGAAATTGTGTTGTCCGGGAATACTTTTAGGCTGGCGTTTGAAGGCAGTCATATAAAATCCGTGTTTCAGATCCCGAGCCATTTCTCATATGTCGGTTGAAGAAAGATGTTGTCATATTTATACGGCCATCAGCTGGTCCGCGGGAACCCAGGAGTTAAATTTCTCACACCAATTTTTCCATCTGACAAATACAAATTTCTTCCCCTTGGTAAAACGTTCACGAATAATTTCTTGAACCTGATACGGTCTGTCTTTTGCTATTTTAACCTTCTGCAATTCTGGTTCATAGAATGAACCTTCAATGATCTCGCCTTCATAATCTTTTAATTTATAAACGGGCGGCGCATGTTGTATACATTCTGACACCGTGAACATTTCATCCGTAAAACTTTGTTCATATTTTTTATCAAAAACTCCCCTGAGCTTGGAGACCCTGACTATCGCCGACCTTGTATTTAAACTTCGCAGGCCTCCTGCGTAGGGTGGATGCCCCGTACAAATTTTGAAACACTTGATCTACGTTTCAAGCGTTAACCTCATTCGGTCTCATCTTAATGCTTTTATGATAACTCTCGTTATAAGCCGTGAGTAAAGACGGCAGGATGTCGATGTATCTTTGTGTGTTTTTAGCAGTAAAATATCTCCACATTCTCGTCTTTAGCGTGCGATTAAACCTCTCGACAATCGAGGCTTTCAGATCACTGGCCATGGCAAAATGTAGAATCCGGTGTTTTTTCATTAAATCTTTGAACGGTTTGTTAAAAAACTCTTTCCCAGCATCAGTCTGTAGCTTCAGAGGCACCCCGCTGTGCTTTAAGAGCGAGGCAAAGGCCTGTGAGACTTCGCGCCCTTGCTTCGATTTCAGGGCTCTGGCATACGCTTTTTTTGAGAAGATATCGATAACGGTCAGCAGGTACTTGTACCCGTCGTTAAAATCTGATAACCCCTGCATGTCGCATAAATCCGCTTGAAATTGGTTAAGCGGGTTTGTGACAAATACTCTATTTCTTGGAAAATGCTTCCTGGCAGGTTTGTGTAATGTGTATGCATCTTCCCCCAGCAGGAAATCTCTGATATGCTTCATACGAATTTTAGATCCGAGTTGATCGCGCAGAGCCCTGCGTAAACGCTCCGGTCCTCCAAAACTCCCCGGATTTGCCGGACTATAATACATAGCCCTCATTAAATCCTCATCACCCATCTTTTAAGGCGGATCTCTTCAGAATGATGAAGCGGATAGTCCTTTTTCATTTTTATAAGTTTTAGCGAACATAAATATTAATCTTTTGTTTTAAATAGGCGCTCTTGGAAACGTTAAATTGAACTCTGATTCAGCACCGCGGAGAGCGCTCACAGATCAGCCTCGACCTTTTAATAAGACTGTGTTAAAATCCCGCATAAATTCATACGAGAACCTTTTTTTCCACCAAAACCTCGTTTGTATGACTCTGTCTTGCAATATGAAGCGCCTTGGGGCAACTGTTTGTTGTGATTTGGCACTATATAAATAAATTTGATTTGAAAACATTTCACCCTTTTTTCAACAATATTATTGGAAAGAACACTGACCGTCTAAGTTTTAGAATATATGCTTTATTACATTCATTAAAGTCACACACAGAGAAAAAAACAATTGTTCATGTTTATTAAACACAACATACGTGGAGGAAATAAGTATACGTTCATGTTTATTAAACACAACATACGTGGAGGAAATAAGTATACGTTCATGTTTATTAAACACAACATACGTGGAGGAAAAAAGTATACGTTCATGTTTATTAAACACAACATACATGAAGGAAAAAAGTATACGTTCACGTACAAAACTGGAAAACTCTGAGTAACACATCTCCCTCGCATTTACGGTTTATTTCAGTATTCAGCTGTAAAAGTGTAGCAGCAATCTCCCCTCTGGGCAGTTCCAGCTGTTTCACCCGGCATGCCATCACATCCACAAACAGAGTGTATAATGTAAGCAGGTGCAGCGGATTACACCGTGTAAAATTGTCAGTGGTCAAAACAGAGATTTTCAGTAATACGTTGTACAGAGATTTTTCAGATGAATGGAGAGCTGCGTTGTAGATATGTTCTGTCCAGACTTCGGGCCCGTGACGACGTCTGATAACGTCGAAGACCCTCTCCATAATGCATGAAGGCAGGGTGTCTGGGGTCTCCAGCCTGCGAATGACGGCCCGCTCCAGCTTATACGAGAGTCCACGTATAATATAAACTTCCCGCAGGCTTTGAAAGAGACTCATCACACAATTACCCATGACTGTAAACAATATAATGATGATATTAAAAAAAAAAAAAAAATGCAGGTTTTTTTTTTTCAGTCGTCGGGGTTATAGACGGCTACCATCCCCTCCAGGTCGAGATCGGTGTCTTCACCGAAACGTGTACAGTTCGTTGATCTTTGCTTCAATATTATCAGTGTATTTCAGCTCAGTGAGGATGTTTTCTACCGCCCCGTGGACCCTCGCCGCCGATGGGTTGAGGAAGCGCTGGGCTAGGAGTTTTACCACAGCCGGAATGAAGGTCGGTCTCCAGAGTCTCACCATTAATCTCTCAAAATGTCCGGTAAAGAAATATTCATTTAACGGGTCCAGGCACTCGTGGTGGCGCTGGCTGGGGTGATCGATCTCACACCCGTAACAGAGTTTTTGTCTGTAACTTTTGATCACAGCCAAAAGTAAGTGGGCCACGCCGACTTTCACCGTTTTCAGGAATTCCTCTGACAGGAACCCGTCTGGCCGGTCTGATGCGTAAGATGTGGCATATTTCTCAGCCCGCTCGAGGTCTTGTACCTCCCCCGGACTCGCGGCCTCCGTGACAGCGGGAAGAGAGCCCACGCCTCCCAGGCTAGAAAGCGCGTGATAAGCTGTTGGGGCGGGGCTGCGAGCTGAACTCCCCACGGGGTCTCGTACCCGCCGCGGGTCTGTGAAGGCTTCTGGCGCCGATCCTGGTTCACGACCGGCTCGGCGGATCTCGTCCAGGCCTGCTCCGGGGATGGCGGGTCTCTTCCACAGGCGAGTGCACAGTCACAAGTGATGTCATCGGCCGGTGCGATAGGGGAGGTTGAGGAGCTCATGCTGATCCATTGTCCGATGCTTAAATGAGATGTGGTCCGCTGGTTTTTTTTATAGAAATCCCTGTGCATGCGGGGGAGGAGCTACGGCAGAGTATTTTTTGTTTTAAGTAAAAAGAGGCGCCAAGTTTTTTCGGACTTCGATCACGTCCCTCCAGGCCAGACACCTTGTAAAAAGGCCCGTAATCCTCTCGTTGCAGGTGTTGAACAACTCGTCCCAGCTCTCAGCCGCGGCTGTGACGGATCTGACGCGGCCGCTGGCACTAACTCTCTCCAATTTAATTTCACCCTCAGAGTCAGCGTCAGGAGGTCCCCGCTGAAATATCACCCTATAGCGCGGCCCCTGGGGGCTGAGCCAGGTGAGTTGGAAGTGAGTTTTCCTCTTTTCCGGCGTCCGATCTCCTGGAGGCTCAGGGTTGACCGTGTCACGAATCATCGACCCTGCAGCCGCGGAGAACACTCCCCAGTCGGCGGAAGTAAGCGCCACCCGCAGGGTTCCTCGAGTGGCAGTCTCACCCTCAGCCAGAGTGAAGAAACTTACTTGGGCAAAATACGGATCGAACGTGTAAGTTAAACGTTCAGGCCACTCCAGGCCATACGTCAAATCTTCCTCCGGTATCGGCTCACTCAAGCGGCTGACGTACATCCTCGCTTTTTTTGGAGCGAGTGAGCCCTCTGTCATCATGGTGATGTTCACGGGCGTCTCACAGATGTAACGGAGGATCGGAGTTCGTCTCGCCATGCTGGATGCTGTATGTCACTCTGTCATCGAAAAGGGGATTTTTAAACCCTGTCTTCGGCCCGCGGGGCTTAATTCAATGCCTCGGATGAATAAAAACACCATCTGGCGTGACTGAGAAGAAACTTTGTTTTTTCCGCCTTCATCACCTCGGGCGGTATCTCCGATCAGCAGGTGTCCCGCAGCCCCTGATCGACCGGGTAATATCTTAAAAGAAACTGCATCTATCGTGACTAAGAATAAGCTTTGTTTTTCCGTCTTCAAACAAGCCCAGCGAACGACCCCGTCATCAGGAAATCGGATGTAATAAAACATTCAAGCTTCAACCAAAGATTCAAGCTTCTCTACTATGTTATAAAAGACCATCCGGCGTGACACCCCCGCTGCGCAGGTCACACACACACACACACACACACACACACACACACACACACACACACACACACACACACACACACACACACACACACACACACACACACACACAGCGGGGTTCGGGCTGGGGCTTAGTGATGTAGTCAATTCTGATTGGCTGACAGGGCCATAAATCAGTTTTTGACATAAGGTCGCTCAGTTTACTCTCTTACCATGGTGAGAATAGGAAGAGAAATGGTGTTGGGGTAATTTTAAAGGAAGAGTATGTTAAAAGCGTGTTGGAGGTTAAGCGAGTGTCTGACAGGGTGATGAGTGTGAAGTTGGAAATTGAAGGGGTGATGATGAATATCATCAGTGCATATGCCCCACAGGTAGGTTGTGAGCTGAAGGACAAAGAAGATTTCTGGAGTGTGTTAGATGACGTGGTGGAGAGTGTTCCCAAGGCATGAAAGAGTGGTGATAGGAGCAGACTTCAGTGGGCATGTTGGTGAAGCGAACAGAGGTGATAAGGAAGTAATGGGTAGATATGGTATCAAGGATAGGAATGGGGAAGGACAGATGGTAGTTGATTTTGCAAAAAGGATGGAAATGGCTGTGGTGAATACCTACTTTAAGAAAAGGGAGGAGCACAGGTTAACATATAAGACTGGAGGAAGGTGCACACAGGTGGGCACATTCTTTATAGGAGATGCAAGCTAAAAGAAATCAGAGACTGTAAGGTGGTGGCAGGAGAGAGTGTCGTTAGACAGCACAGGATGGTTGTTTGCAGGATGACTTTAGAGGTAAAGAAGAAGAAGAGAGTGAGAGCTCAACAAAGGATCAGATGGTGGAAGCTGAAGGAGGAAGACTGTTGTGTGAAATTTAGCAAGCAGGTGAGAGAAGCACTGGTTGGAGGGGAAGCAATTTTGGACAACTGGAAAAGTACTGCAGATGTGGTGAGGGAAACAGCTAGGACAGTACTGGGTATGACATCTGGACAGTGGAAGGAAGACAAGGAGACTTGGTGGTGGAATGAAGAGGTCCAGGAAAGCATAAGGAGAAAGAAGCTGGCGAAAATTTTTTGGGATAGTCGGAGAGATAAAGAAAGTAGACAGGAGTACAAGGAGATGCAGCGTAAGGCGAAAAGAGAAGTGGCAAAGTGAAGGAAAAGGCATATCGCGAGCTGTACAAGAAGTTGAATAGTAAGGAAGGAGAAAAGGACCGATTGGAAAGGATGTGCAGGAGGTTAGGGTGGTAAAAGATGCACATGGTAATATGCTGACAAGTGAGGAGCATGTGCTGAGAAGGTGTATGGAATATTTTGAATTGCTGATGACAGAAGAAAATGAGCGAGAGAAAAGGCTGGATGATGTGATGAGAGTAAATCAGGAAGTACAAGAGATTAGTAAGGAAGAAGTGAGGGCTGCTATGAAGAGGATGAAGAGTGGAAAGGCAGTTGGTCCAGATGACATTCCAGTGGAGGCATGGAAATGTCTAGGAGAGGTGGCAGTAGAGTTTCTAACCTTATTGTTTAATAAAATTTTGGAAAGTGAGAGGATGCCTGAGGAGTGGAGACGAAGTGTGCTGGTTCCTATTTTCAAGAACAAGGGTGATGTGCAGAGCTAGAGTAACTACAGAGGCATGAAGTTGATCAGCCACAGCATAAAGTTATGGGAAAGAGTAGTAGAAGCTAGGCTTAGAAAACAGGTGAAGATCTGTGAGCAGCAATATGGTTTCATGCCGAGAAAGAGCACTACAGATGCAGCGTTTGCTCTGAGAATACTGTTGAAGTACAGAGAAGGCCAGAAAGAGTTACAGTAGTGTTAAGAATAATAGTAGTGCTATGTGACTAAAAAGATTAATCCAGGTTTTGAGTATATTACTTATTGTTACATGGGAAACAAGGTACCAGTAGATTCAGTAGATTCTCACAAATCCAACAAGACAAAGCATTCATGATATGCACACTCTTAAGGCTATGAAATTGGGCTATAAGTAAAAAAAAAAGTAGAAAAGGGGGTGTTCACAATAATAGTAGCATCTGCTGTTGACGCTACAAACTCAAAACTATTATGTTCAAACTGCTTTTTTAGCAATCATGTGAATCATTAATTACTATTTAGCTGTATAACCACAGTTTTTCATGATTTCTACACATCTGCGAGGCATTAATTTTGTTGGTTTGGAACCAAGATTTTGCTTGGTTACTAATGTGCTTGGGGTCATTGTCTTGTTGAAACACCCATTTCAAGGGCATGTCCTCTTCAGCATAAGGCAACATGACCTCTTCAAATATTTTGACATATCCAAACTGATCCATGATACCTGGTATGCGATATATAGGCCCAGCACCATAGTAGGAGAAACATGCCCATATCATGATGCTTGCACCACCATGCTTCACTGTCTTCACTGTGAACTGTGGCTTGAATTCAGAGTTTGGGGGTCGTCTCACAAACTGTCTGCGGCCCTTGGACCTCGGCCCTTCCTCCATTTCTCTTTAGGCCAGTTGATGTGTTCTTTGGCAAATTGTAACCACTTCTGCACATGTCTTTTATTTAACAGAGGGATTGCGGGGGATTCTTGCAAATAAGTTAGCTTCACACAGGCGTCTTCTAACTGTCACAGCACTTACAGGTAACGCCAGACTGTCTTTGATCATCCTGGAGCTGATCAATGGGTGAGCCTTTGCCATTCTGGTTATTCCTCTACTCATTTTGATGGTTGTTTTCCATTTCTTCCCCTCTCCAATCAACGTTTTAATCAAACTACGCTGTTCTTCTGAACAATGTCTTGGACGTCCCATTTTCCTCAGGCTTTCAAAGAGAAAAGCATGTTCAACAGGTGCTGGCTTCATCCTTACATAGGGGACACCTGATTCACATCTGTTTGTTCCACAAAATTGACGAATTCACTGACTGAATGACACTAATATTATTGTGAACACCCACTTTTCTACTTTTTTTTTACTAATAGCCCAATTTCATAGCCTTAAGAGTGTGCATATCATGAATGCTTGGTCTTGTTGGATTTGTGAGAATGTACTGAATCTACTGGTACCTTGTTTCCCATGTAACAATAATAAATATACTCAAAACCTGGATTTTCTAGGTTTTCCAGGTTTTTCTAGAGACTCGGCTCCACACCTTGGAAAATCCTACAGCTAGCCAGGCCCCTGTAGTCGGTGCGGACCAAAGTAGCTTAGCCGCCATTAGTTCCCTCCCGGCAGATCCCGAGCAGCCGGGAAAGCTGGCCGACTGGGTGACTGTGAGGAGGAAGCGTAGTCCTAAACAGAAGCCCCGTGTACACCGCCAACCCGTTCACATCTCTAACCGTTTTTCCCCACTCGGCGACACACCCGCTGAGGATCAAACTCTGGTTATTGGCGACTCTGTTTTGAGAAATGTGAAGTTAGCGACACCAGCAACCATAGTCAATTGTCTTCCCGGGGCCAGAGCAGGCGACACTGAAGGAAATTTGAAACTGCTGGCTAAGGCTAAGCGTAAATTTGGTAAGATTGTAATTCACGTCGGCAGTAATGACACCCGGTTACGCCAATCGGAGGTCACTAAAATTAATATTGAATCGGTGTGTAACTTTGCAAAAACAATGTCGGACTCTGTAGTTTTCTCTGGGCCCCTCCCCAATCGGACCGGGAGTGACATGTTTAGCCGCATGTTCTCCTTGAATTGCTGACTGTCTGAGTGGTGTCCAAAAAATGAGGTGGGCTTCATAGATAGTTGGCAAAGCTGCTGGGGAAAACCAGAGACGGCATCCATCCCACTTTGGATGGAGCAGCTCTCATTTCTAGAAATCTGGCCAATTTTCTTAAATCCTCCAAACTGTGACTATCCAAGGTTGGGACCAGGAAGCAGAGTTGTAGTCTTACGCACCTCTCTGCAGCTTCTCTCCCCCTGCCATCCCCTCATTATCCCATCCCCGTAGAGACGGTGCCTGCTCCCAGACCACCAATAACCAGTAAAAATCTATTTAAGCATAAAAATTCAAAAAGAAAAAATAATATAGCACCTTCAACTGCACCACAGACTAAAACAGTTAAATGTGGTCTATTAAACATTAGATCTCTCTCTTTTAAGTCCCTGTTAGTAAATGATATAATAATGGATCAACATATTGATTTATTCTGCCTTACAGAAACCTGGTTACAGCAGGATGAATATGTTAGTTTAAATGAGTCAACACCGCCGAGTCACACTAACTGCCAGAATGCTCGTAGCACGGGCCGAGGCGGAGGATTAGCAGCAATCTTCCACTCCAGCTTATTAATTAATCAAAAACCCAGACAGAGCTTTAATTCATTTGAAAGCTTGTCTCTTAGTCTTGTCCATCCAAATTGGAAGTCCCAAAAACCAGTTTTATTTGTTGTTATCTATCGTCGTCCTGGTCGTTACTGTGAGTTTCTCTGTGAATTTTCGGACCTTTTGTCTGACTTAGTGCTTAGCTCAGATAAGATAATTATAGTGGGCGATTTTAACATCCACACAGATGCTGAGAATGACGGCCTCAACACTGCATTTAATCTATTGTTAGACTTGATTGGCTTTGCTCAAAATGTAAATGAGTCCACCCACCACTTTAATCATACCTTAGATCTTGTTCTGACTTATGGTATGGAAGTTGAAGAATTAACAGTATTCCCTGAAAACCCCCTTCTGTCTGATCATTGCTTAATAACATTTACATTTACTCTGATGGACTACCCAGTAGTGGGGAATAAGTTTCATTACAGTAGAAGTCTTTCAGAAAGCGCTGTAACTAGGTTTAAGGATATGATTCCTTCTTTATGTTCTCCAATGCCATATACCAACACAGGGCAGAGTAGCTACCTAAACTCTGTGAGTGAGATAGATTATCTCGTCAATAGTTTTATATCCTCATTGAGGACAACTTTGGATTGTAGAAGAATTTTTAGGTCCTTATTTGAACTGTGATGAACTATCAAGTGTCCTGATCTGAACTGTATGTCCTCTGGCTGAACTAGCAGGTGTTCAACCCAAAAAAAGGGCTCTATCAGTCATTTGATCTGTCAGGTACTTTCCAAGTTGGCTGATATCCCAGCTGTAATGAGCCCACAGGCCACGTGCAGGGGGCCTCAGGCCAGCTGCACTTGTGGCCTTGAGCCCGCAGGCCACGTGCAGGGGGCCTCAGGCCAGCTGCACCTGTGGCCGAAGGTCTTTTAAAAAAATCAGTTGTAAATCCTTCACGTTTTAATGGGAGCGTTTGTCACATTGAAATAATGGCCTAACACCTGCTTAGGGTTCACTAGAGGACGCTTCCAATAGAAAACCATGTCTTGGGAATGAAATAAATAAAAAAGTCGAAGGAGCGATGCCCGCGGGTCTCCAATAAATAGATGAGCGCGGTTGTCATATTCAGTCTCTCTAGAGGACTCAGTTTGTATAAGCTCTGTGTCAAAGGCTTAAATAAACTTAAAAACTCTGTGCATTTTATCTTGCTTAAGGCTGAATTATTCCAAAGTGTTGTGTCCTTTTCTAGCAAATCACTTGCAATTAGTTTGTGTTATCTAAAAGAAGACATCCTGAGACGACCAAAAAGAGGACCACGACAGAACTTGGCGAGCCAGCTTCAGGAGGGTCCAGGGGCATTCCGGCAGCCTGGGGCAGTCCAGCTCATCCCTCCAGACCATAAATAACAGTGATCACGACTAAAAGGTAAGCAGAAACCTTTTATAACGTCTGCACGATCTGGAGGAGTGAGTCGGGATTTCCGCCCAAGTTGACAGGTGATATTTTTTAATTGCCTCTTACCCAGGGTGGCAGAAGTCTAGATAGAGATATATAGAAAATTGTTTTTAATAATTTTTGTGTATAAAGCTTTTGAAGATTGGTGTGTGGGAGAACGGAGAGTAAGCGGGGAGTTGCAGGCAAAGCTGTGAGGGCTTGCAGGCTGGCTGACATACAAGATTAATGTAAAGAGTACGAGGAGGAGGAGACGTTTAGACCCAACAGAAGGACTTGGGAGGTGCATGACAGGCAGAGAGGAAAGTGTGAAACAGAGACAGTGAAGAAAAAGACAGGAGAAGAGACTGCTATGTAAATACAGAGAAGGCAGATATTATTTCAAAGAAAGAAAACTAGAAGGAAAAATAGATAGTCGGGAGCAAAGACATTAGGAAGTGTTAGGGTTGTAAGAGGATTAAATAAATAAAGTTGGTTATAAATCAAAAAAGTTAAAGCTTAGATTATAGTGAAAAAGCTGACAGACTGATCAATGCTTGGGACAGTCTTTGATGGGAGACTTAAGTGATGATGAAATAATACTCCCAGAACATTACTTGACTGACGGAGACATTGAAACCCAGGGAATCAGGACACATTTTTGGCTGGAAAGGACCTATTTTGACAGTGTAGGAGCAGAACATTGGCAGGACGAACAAGAGATCAATCAGAAATTATGGCAGATTACTAAGGTAATCAATCTGAAGCAAAAGAAAGAACAATTCCCTCTAATTAATTGGGAGCTGCTGATAAGACGTCTGTGGCATCAGGGTTTAACTCCGTGGCTGGAGCTGCTTTGTGCTGATCCTAATAAAGAAATTAGCATACCATTAAATCATTTAGTAACACTACCAACCGATCCAGGTGAAGAACTGTTTCCTAGGTTTACTCTGACTGTGGTCCCAAGGAAGGTTCGGTGGGAAACAGGTACATTTTCATATTTAGTTAAAGAAAAAGAAGACGGGCATAACAGTTGGAAATTTAATCCTTTTAAGGGTTTAAAATACAAAACAGGTGTTACAGCCGGCAAGTTATTGGTCTGGATCAGGACAGCCCCTGAGGGACTACCAGAGCACCATAGAAACATCTCACATAGCGTTTGTCAGGGTTACATGGGTAACTCTCAAGGTCAAGGTAGACTTAGTACTAAGAAAATATCCAGGAAAACGCCTTAAGGCCAACCAGTGTATGAAAAAGTGGCACAAAAGGTCACATGGGGGCAGGCAATGGCCTTTGGAGGGATCATTTGATCCGGTGATGTGTGAAGCAGTTGCGGTAGAAATACAGAAAAAAGAAATTAAAGATCAGCAGAAGAACGTGAATAACAACAAAAAA
The DNA here is from genome assembly GCF_902500255.1 of Thalassophryne amazonica. Classification (NCBI taxonomy): domain Eukaryota; kingdom Metazoa; phylum Chordata; class Actinopteri; order Batrachoidiformes; family Batrachoididae; genus Thalassophryne; species Thalassophryne amazonica. Next base: position 126,812,823 of record NC_047105.1, read on the forward strand.
CGCACTGACGAAAAAGAAGTCTTGGCCTTGTTCAAGCAGGAAGCGCAGAGGCTACAGCAGAAAAGAGAAAAAATGACAGAGGAAAGATCCAAAGACACTAAAGCCAGTGCACCGAGCTGGGAAGCAGAGCCACCCCCATATAAACGTCATGATATGGGAAGGACAGCTGGACAATTTGTATTAGGAACTCGTGAAGAGGACCAAGGCATGGATGTGGAGGGCAAATTCACACTGACACTAAAAGCTCGAGAGCCACAAGGAGACAGGTCCTCGGCCTGTCAAATGGATCATACAAGGTCTCCAAGTCCAGAAGTAAGTGGTTGCTCACCACGACCAGCAGGGGGGGCCACATATAACGGTGACACTGAGGCAAACGAGGATAGAGAGAGAGACCTGAAGGCCCCACCTGCACATCGAGGTCCACTGAAAACCGTCCCCTCCCACCATAAGTCAGCCGACTGGACCTTCTCAGGCTATAGAGGTTCCAAAGAGTGGCACAAGAGCTTCTGTGACACACTGGATCTGGCCAGAAGAGATAATGAAGAACTAGCTGAGCAACTTCGGCTAGCGAAGGAAAGAATACAAAGACATAGGGACGCCGAGGAAAGAAGAATATTACAACAATCGACGCCCAATCAAGGGAATCACATTATAGAGCCACCCACCCGAAAGATTTCTGGTGAGATCATCATTGAGAGTGCAAAAGAGGCCCGACTCAGGCAAAGACAACAATGTGTAGCCAAAGACATAGCGGCTTTAGAACAGGATATAACCAACTGGATGGACCACCTGGGACCAGTCAATCGCACTCGATCTGGAAGACAATATGGAGCCCCCACAGAAGAAGAGGAGGACGAAGACCTCATATGCCCATTGGTGGTCAGAAATGGTCATCATGTGTATACCCCATGGAGCTGGACAGACATGTTGGGGCTGGCCAACAGGCTGCCAGACATCACCCAAGGAGCTGGGAGATGGATAACTGCCTTAGAAGAAGGCACTGCAGGGGTAACCTTGTCTTTAGGTGACATAAAAGCCTTGCTAATGCATGTAATGGGAAAACATGACACTGAAGAATTAGCAGGAAAGGTTGGACTAACACAGATGATGGGCACTAATCAACATGATGAAGTCCCCTTTAATCGCTATAGAAACTCCATGTGGGAAGGACTGAGAAGAAAGTACCCTGAGGTCTTGGATCCCTCTAAATTGGATGATGAGGAGTGGACACCTGAAGAGTGCCCAAAGAAGTTCCTGCACCGATTCCAGAAGAGATGGGCGGAGGAAACAGGAAATGCATGGAACCATTCTCCAGCAACTGAAATCCTGTTTAAAATAACTGTAAAAAAGGCTCTACCAGATGAGGTTCAGAAAGCCCTAGATGGAGTTGTGGGACTATCGAAAATGAATTGGGCTTTATACTCTGAGCATATTTGTCACCATCTTGAAATCTATAAGAAAGAAAAACAAAAAGAAGAAGATACAGCAAAATCCCTGACGAAAAAATTGGTGCAGATGCAGTTGGGAGAGCTAACCAAAGGCAAGAAAGAAAAAACAAAGACCCAGGCACCAATGATGACCCCTGTTCCTTCTGAGCCGGCAAGCCTAGGCCCTACGGCAAACACTGCTGCCACCATACAGGCACCTGTGGTAACAGCTACACAGAGCCCCCAAGGAGCAGCAGGGAGCACTCCTGCAGGAGAAGTCTCAGCACCAGTGGAGTATCACTATCACTACCATAGCACTGGTACACCCGGGAATGGACCCACCTACAGTCATGGGTGGAGAGGAGAGTCACGGAACTTTCAAGGTCAAAGAGGAGGGTGGCGAAGAGGATCTCGCCAACCTTCATTTGGAAGCAGATTCCAAAACTCAGCTCCCACGAACAGTCAAGCGGGACCGCCTATGGGACCATCACCCCCAATAGGGGATCAACCCTCTAATGAGTGTTGGAGCTGTGGACAACCTGGACATCGAATGAGAAATTGTCCGGCCCGACCTTGGGTTGGACCCTCTGCCTATTGGCAATAGGGGGGCCTAGAGAAGACAGAGGGGGAAACGGTGGCATTGGCTATTTCGATGATACCTAAGGAAGAGCCAACCCTCACTGTTAATATACAAAACAGAGATTTCCCTTTCATGGTGGATACAGGGGCAACATACTCTTGCATAGGGAAAATGGGCGCTCATTTCCCCCTCTCTGGGTCTGTAATTAAGACCATCGGCTTCTCTGGGAAAACTCAAATAATACCTTTTACACGCCCACTTCCTGTAACGATTACAGGAAAAACAATTGAAGCACCCCTGTTATACTCATAAAATACACCTGTGAATTTGCTGGGAAGAGACATTTTATGTAAGCTACAAACCCAGATAGTGTGTACCCATCAAGGACTGCAAATACACTTTCCTGACGAAGCACTCGCCAACATTATGGTGCTTATGGACATGGAAAACAAGGTCCGACCTGTGCAACCCATGGTATACTGGCTGAAGTTACAACCAGAAAATTCAAATCTTCAACTGGAATGGGAAAAATGGAAGCCCTGGGCAGAACAACACTATGAAGCAGTATATACACCTAGTTTACCTTTACATGTCACCCTGATGTTCGATGCCAAACAAGAACAAACTGACTATGCATGCTGCTGGGATGTATTGATGAATCAACGGCTGTTTCACATAACCACCGCAGAAATTTATTTAGGCCCCCAAGGGGCCGCAGCTTCTGTCAAGCTAACTTCGGCTGAACAACAATGGTATCAAGTGCCGAATGCCACGCCTCATGTGACCCTTTTAGTCTCAGAAAAGTACGAATCCCATGACCTAGGTCCAATGGTAAAGACAGCCTCAGAAGTTGAAGAATGGCAAAACATGGAAAGTCCACAAGTACATCTGTCAAAAGACCAGCAGTTTGTACGAATTAACTTAAAAGTAAATGATGAGGCTATAGCTCAAAAAGTGGAGCTCAATCCTAGACCAGAGGGACAGATGGTGTTATCGGCCCAACAAGAGAAATTGTTGGAGCAAATACCACCAGTGGTGTGGTCCAAAAGCAAAACAGATGTAGGACTAGTAAAAACAGCCTTACCAGTAAAAATAAAAGTAAAACCGGGAGCAAAACTGCCTCACCAAAGGCAGTATCCATTAAAACCTCAGGCTATTGAAGGCATAAAACCAGTAATTAAGGGACTAATGGCAGCTGGAGTTTTAATAAAAACTGCAAGCCCATGCAATACTCCTATCTACCCTATCCCTAAAAACAATACCAAAGAGTATCGGCTGGTACATGATCTGCGTCCTATCAATGCAATAATAGAAATGGATGCACCTATAGTACCTGATCCGCATACTATACTATCAAGCATCCCTGCTGGAGCAAAATGGTACACAGTAATCGATCTGTGTTCAGCCTATTTCAGTGTGCCTGTGCACCCAGACTCACAACATTTGTTTGCATTCACATTTCTGGGACAACAGCTAACGTATACACGGCTACCTCAGGGACTGAACCAGTCCCCAGTCATCTTTAACAAAGTCCTGGCTGAAGATTTACAACACCTTGACATACCCAGTACATTGGTGCAATATATGGATGATCTCCTTATTGCATCAGAGACTCAAGAACAGTGTGAAAAAGATTCATTAATTGTATTGCATGCATTGGCAGATGGAGGTCATAAAGTAAGTAAGGACAAATTGCAGTTCTGCAAACAACAAGTAGAATACTTGGGAAGACAGTTGTGTGGGACCACGCGATGTATAGCCCCAAGCCAAGTGGAGGCTATAATCAAGGCTCCCAAACCCCAAACAGTGGGACAGATGCTTTCATTCCTTGGGATGGCAGGGTACAGTCGGCCGTGGATTTGTGATTATGCTATAAAAACTGCACCTTTGCGTGCCATGATTAGAGCAGTGGGGCAAACAAGCAATGCAGCTCTCCTTGTCTGGACAGATGAGGCAACGGGAGCTTTTGAGGCCCTAAAAACAGACATGCAATCTGCTCCCGCGTTAGGTAACCCAGATTATGGGAAACCTTTCCATTTGTATGTTACTGAAAAAGCTGGTTATGCTTGTGCTGTACTAATGCAGGAAACAAATGAAGGAAAACAACCATTGGCCTATTATAGTACAAAGCTTGACAACATTGAAACAGGATTGCCACCATGCTATCAGGGTCTAGCAGCAGCTGCCTTTGCATTTCAAAAAGCATCATCCATAATCATGGGACATGCAGTAACGTTGTACACGTCACATCAGTTACATGCCCTGCTAACCAGTCAACGTTTTGTCTTAACACAAGCTAGACGCACTGGATATGAAGTTGTGTTGTCCGCTCCAGAAATAACAATACAACGTTGTCACACGGTGAATCCCGCCACCAAATTGACCACACCGTTAGATGGTACTCCACATAACTGTGTGACAGAGAAATTTTTGAGAGCCAGAGAACATTTGTATAATCACGCCATAGATGCATATCTAACCCTGTTCGTGGACGGCTCATGCTTTCGGGATGCCGCGGGATTGCATGCAGGTATGGGGATTGTTAAACTAAACACGGATGGCGAGACCTTTGAATTACTGGAGTCCCAAGGAATTGATCAGCCTTGTTCAGCCCAACTGGCAGAAATCAAAGCCTTAACTATGGCTTGCCAGATAGCTAAAGATCAACGTGTTAATATCTACACAGACTCAGCCTACGCTTATGGCGTATGTCATGTACATGCAAACATTTGGAAACAAAGGGGATTCCTGAGAGCAGATGGCACCCCTGTCACTCATGGAGAAGCGATTTCCCAACTGTTACAAGCTCTCCAATTACCGTCTGAGGTAGCCATCATTAAATGTGCAGGTCATCAAAAGAATAATAACATCATAGCTCAAGGTAGCACAACTAGCAGATGACGCAGCTCGCAAAGGAGCACAAGGGGAAAATATGTTTCCCCTGCTAACCATCCAAGATTGTGCCCCACTGGTTTCACTTGACGCACTGATAGTGGCTCAAAGTAGGGCCAGTGGAGAAGAAAAACGAATGTGGGTTAAACGAGGCGCTATTGAGACACGCAGTCAGGGGCCAGCGGACAAGCTGTGGCGCAGTAGTCATGGACATTTTGTGTTACCCACCAATTTATTACGACATGCAATCATTTGGGCCCACGGACCCGATCATTGTTCGCGAGTCCAAATTATGAACAAACTAAAAGCTGTCTGGTGGTCACCATATATGGCAGCTACAGTGGACCGTTTGTTGAATGAGTGTGAGGTATGTGCACAGTATAATGTCCGGAAATCATTCACAGCCCCTTTAGCCCACATTCCGGTCCCTGATGGGCCATTCAGACATCTTATGATGGATTTCATAGACATGGGAGCTGAAAATCGAGTTAAACGAATGAGATATGTTTTGGTAGTGATATGCAGATTCAGCCGATGGATTGAGGCAGTAGCCTCTGCAAATCAAGACCATAAAACGGTAGCCAAATTCTTGTGCCGAGATGTCTTTCCAAGATTTGGCATTCCAGATACTATCTCATCTGACAACGGTAGGGCTTTTGTAGCCAAGGTTACACAAGAAACATTTAAACAATTGGGTATCAAACAGAAGTTTGGGTGTGTTTATCACCCTCAATCAAATGGGGCGGTGGAATGGGCTAATAGCATTTTAAAGAACAAACTAGCAAAAATCATAGCAGACAGCAATGGCAAACTAACCTGGCTGGATGCGTTGCCGCTTGCTTTATTGTCAATGCGCTCACAAACTAACCGACTAACCCATTTGACACCATTTGAAGCTCTTACAGGTCGGCCGATGCCTATTCCATACCTGAGAGGACCCTACGAAGGACCATCGCTGGAGCAGCTACAAGACGAATGGCATAGTTATCTGAGACAGTTAACCCAAATACACAAAACTATCTTTTTGCAGGTCAAAGGTGCTACAGAAGACAGAGAAGCAGAGATTCCACTCGAAAATCAGAGCATCCAGCCTGGTGATCTGGTTTACGTCAAAGTGTTCAAAAAGAAGTGGGACAGGCCCCGCCGAGAAGGTCCTTTTAAAGTTATTCTTGCCTCACGTACAGCAGTCAAAGTAGACGGTAAGGACACTTGGTTTCATTTAAACCACTGCTGTAGGGTTGGTGGCCCAGCGCCCCTGCGGCCTCGGCAAGCTCGTCTTGGCAGAGCCGCCGGGCCAAGGGGGGAAGCAAGAGAAGCCAGAGACCCTACAGCAGCACCGAGGGACGGCCACGCCTCCCTGCAGCCAGAAGCAGCACCGAGGGAAGGCCACGCCTCCCTGCAGCCAGGCGAACACCGGCCAAGGCGCTCACAGAGACTGATTGAACAAAGACGACGCACAGCTTCAGAGAGTAGTGGATCCCTGCCAGATAGAGCAGCGACAGACTCAGATGCAGACTCAGAAACAACTGGAGACGCAGGCCAACAGACAGACAGAAATACAGACCGACAGATAGACAGGCCACAGGAGACATCAGACTCGGACAGCAACTCAGTAGATTTACCGACAGAAGAACCGCAGGAAGTACAACCCAGACAAAGCACAGATACACCACACATCCCTAGTGACAGCTCATCTAGCGACGGCTCACTCAGTAGCACATCTAGTAGTACATCTCAACAGTCACCAGAACAATGATTAAGGAATTATTTAAGGGATTGACAATACTACTGGTGGTTAGTATGGGAGAACATAGACGTCCAAAACATACAACGGACTGTGCCGTGGCCATGGCCGCAATAGCAGCTAAACAAGGCATTCTAAACACAGGAAAAACATATAATTTGGTATACATTAAATCAAAAGCCTACAAGAACATAGGAATACAGGGAAAGCTGGGGGATTACATATTAGGCGAAGCCATTAGCATCAAATGTGAAGAGGAGGGAACACTCAACATAGAGGTAATTTGTGATAAAAGAGGATGCAGGGAAACCAAGCAAGACGTAACTGTTACAGTACATGAAGCCACAAAATGGGTAAAAATCAAACCAAGGAAAAAGAGGACAATTAGAAGCCTAGAAACAAGCAGTCACTTAGGGAGATGGGATCCCAGTACAGACCTAGCCCGTACACAAGGGTTGAAGACAAATCTATTTTACCAATGGTTGAAATTTTCGGCTAGGCAGATCAGTGAAAAGCCGTGCATAGCCTGTCACCGGAAGGGTGTGATACCTCAGGCTAAACCCCTACCTGATATCAACAACTGTTATAGGAGCCCCCAACATAACTCAGACCAAGCAGAATGCTATACACAATGTGTTATGAAAATGGCAGTAGGTGATGAAAAATATGCTGCCGACAGTAAACTTTGTCCAGTGCCTCTAAGTACAGAAGGAACCGTTCCACCTATGATTAAAATAGAGAAAGGGATGATACACCCATTCTGTATAGCTAAAGGCTTAGTAGCACAATACATAAGCGATTGGCAGGTAGGGACGACCCAGTCAAAACACCACATACAGTGTATGCAACAGCAGCAAGAATACAAACCGGCCAAAACAGCATGGAACATCACCGTATGTCATACCCTGCCAGCAGCAGGCATACAGTGTGAACAAATAGTACCGGCCACAGGGGGGTCTGTAATTGGACTGAATCTCACCCATGCTTCATGGGTATCCACTCCAAATTTAGCTAAGGGAATGGTACCCTTGGCTGACATCTTTTGGATATGCGGACAAAAAAGGAAACTCCTGTCATCGCTGTCCCCTAATTGGAAAAGCCTTTGTGCTCCTGTGATGCTCACAGGAGCAATAACAGTAATTGAAATGCCAAATTCAATACAACCCATGCCACAGAAACTTCGTAAGAAGAGAGGAATAATGACGTTTAAAACACTACAATGTCACAGTAAGAAACGGGATACCAGAAGGGATACCCCGACAATTAGAAGCCATAGACAGTAGCAGAGTTAAAGCAGATGAAGACGGGGATAAATGGGGATGGGCATTGGCTCTGTTCGGGGTTACTCCAAAAGTCCGTTCTAGGTTCCAGGAGGTGCAGTGGATTAATTACTTGTGGTATAATCAACAAAGATATTTGAATTGGACATTGGCAGCTGTAGGAGCCTTAACCGAACAACTGCACGCCACCTTGCTAATGACAATGCAAAATAGATTAGCTATCGAGATGATGATGGCTGATGAACAAGGAGTTTGTATTATGATCAAAGCCACCGAATGTTGCACAGCTATTCCCATGCGTACAGGGGAAGACGGAAATTTGACAGAGCTCTTAATCACACTTGAAGAGATGCAACAGGAACTATTAAGTAACTCCATAGGAGGGAGAAATGAAACTGACGATTCTGGATACATTGTAGGGAATGGAATGAATATTGGCCCACTATTTTCACTGTTTGGGGCTCTAAGGAGAGGATGGATATCATGGAAAGACTGGTTATATCAGATAGGTGTAATCTTGGCACTAACAGGGGTGGCGGTCTTGCTGGTAATATGTTGTGGTATTCCCTTGATAAAATTTCTGGTCAATAAATTGATTTCATCCACAGTAGGACAGCTCCCACTGTTAGCCGTCCGAGCCCTAGAAGAAAGCACAAACGAAATAGACAGAGAACCAGAATATATGGAAATGGATGAAATACCAATTATCCTCCCCGACAGCCCCCAGCTACCTAATATTGTGGCGTATACCCCAGATAGGGAGGACTGGGATGGACCATGCTTGGTGATATTGTAGACGAGGAAGAAGACATGCACGCACATTTACATTCACACACATGCACCCACAACAATGAGGGATAGGATAGACAGTATCTGAAAGAATGACATGGAGCTGTAATAATGAACGTATATGTATATTAATAGGACACAGGAGTATGGCTGAAAGACCAGACTCCCCTGATCAGGGACCTATGCCTGATCTGCCTCTATCAAGTCTGATTGGACTCTCAGAACTGTTTGGAGAAGAGGATATACAGGAGGGACGGTCGAGCCATGATTGGTCGCCACAGCCGCCATCCATCCAGCAGCTAAACCAGTTGGCAACAGAAGGATCTTCATCGTTCCAGCACCTGGCGATGATGGCTTCACAGAATCTGCCTGCAGCAAGAGTCGGCCCGAGGACTCCACCATCACCTGAAGGACCCTTTGGACTCAGGAACACACCCCTTCCGCAGATGCCATGGAGACAGTCACATGTGCCAGTGGCAACGATACCCTCCAGGGGAGACAGCCAAGGTCGGCCATATGCAGCAACCGCCCGAGTGCATCCTAGACCCAATTCACTGCTAGGACCTGTCTCCAGCTTTCCACCCCCAAGGCAGGAGAGATATTCCGATCAGCCCAGTACCTCTGGAGGAGGATCAGCAGGGGTGGACCTTAGCCGAACTCACTGACCAGGACAGAGGGGAGCTTTGTACAGGCTGCTAAATGCCCAGAGTGTCCCAACCACTTGCCTGAGCGACATCAACAATACTCCCCCCACACACGAAATGCCTTCCCCCTTGTACTTCCTGTCCCCTGGACTGCACAACCTTAATCTGGTCATGGTCACCCCACAGGACATGGCAATCTTGGTTCGAGAGCTTTGTCTTCCACAAGAGTCTGTTCCAAAAACCTTGGAGCAGCTCCTGCCCCTCACAAATCACATTCCCCATGGACTATTTGAGGAACTCATGCCACAACTGAGTCAGACAGCTGCATACCTGTTAAGGATACACCGTGACAATGCCAACATCACTTGTGCTCAGGAGGGCCTCCATACTCAACTGTGTGGTCTTCAGTCTAGTATGGACATGCTAGCCAGCATGATGGAGCATATGGAGAGGGAACACCTAGGGCTGGCCACCACCACCCTGAATGTGGGCAAGAATTCTCTGGGGGCCCTGTACAACCTGGCCAAGCAGCACAAGGAGCTGGAAAGATCCATCAGAGAACTGCGCGACTGTCTGAAAGCCAGAATTCCTGATCCTTCCCCCACTACCCCTGAAAGGCCAACCTCCCCATATTCCCCAACTTCTCCCAAAACTTCAGACGCTGAGTAAATGCTGAGGAGCGCGGACTGACGTAATGGCACTGAAAACGGACGATGACCTTGGTTCTTGAGTTTGAATTACGGACTGGTTTCAGAAATCTGAGTGTAAATAAAAAAAAAACAAAGAAGGATATATGTTAGTAACGAAGGTCGGGTAAATGTCTGTCCTTACTATCATCTGCGTAACACAGATAAAGCTAAATGCATACACATAAATATCACATTGCAAAGTTATAAAAAGGGGACCCTTACACGGCGTGTTTGGAGATTTAGTAGTAAAGATGCACCATAGGGACCCCTTTTTCTTAAATTATAGCATGCCTTAAGAGACATGCATCGCCTAAATTTGGCGTCTGGCCAAAAAGGGCATTAGAAAACAAGTTGAAAAAGAAGAAAAACAAAGTGGAAAATGTTGAGAAATGGCCTATAATGAAAACCATTATATGATTGACTAAGGCAAATGACTTAAGGACGGACATGAAGGGAAACCATTTATTGTGGTTATCATTTAACTAGATATAGCTGCGCAACCTTAGAATAGTTTCTTGATTGGTTGACTAAATAGTGGTAACGTAGGGGTTATTTGATGCATTTAAAAAAATAAATGTGTGACGCTTTAACAAAATAATATGTAGAACCAAGTATAATGGGTTGGAGCCTCTGGTTGAGTGAGACAATAGACGCCAGAAGATGATTGGTTGCACTAATGTCAATGTAAGGCCTTTACTTTGCCATGATTAAGAGGTTGATGTAACTTGTTTTATGTGGCCATTTTAAGTGCCTTGAATTACACCAAAACTCAATGTTTGAATGTCACCTTGCGTTGATATAATCCAGCTAATTGATCACCTTGTGCCTTAGTATGTAGGTTCACCTGCACTTACACTTAAATATATTTACCGTGTGAAGTATCACTTATATTCATATCCGCACCAGAGTTATCAGTAAGTCGAGTGATGTGTTTTTCTTTTTTATTATTGCAATGCACAAATGAGGATGTCTTGTCAGTAAACAACCCAAGAGTATAGTTGATGTAATGGGACTCTTTCGAGTCCCAGAGGAGGGACTGTAGAAGAATTTGTAGGTCCTTATTTGAACTGTGATGAACTATCAAGTGTCCTGATCTGAACTGTATGTCCTCTGGCTGAACTAGCAGGTGTTCAACCCAAAAAAAGGGCTCTATCAGTCATTTGATCTGTCAGGTACTTTCCAAGTTGGCTGATATCCCAGCAGTAATGAGCCCGCAGGCCACGTGCAGGGGGCCTCAGGCCAGCTGCACTTGTGGCCGTGAGCCCGCAGGCCACATGCAGGGGGCCTCAGGCCAGCTGCACTTGTGGCCGTGAGCCCGCAGGCCACGTGCAGGGGGCCTCAGGCCAGCTGCACCTGTGGCCGAAGGTCTTTTAAAAAAATCAGTTGTAAATCCTTCACGTTTTAATGGGAGCGTTTGTCACATTGAAATAATGGCCTAACACCTGCTTAGGGTTCACTAGAGGACGCTTCCAATAGAAAACCATGTCTCGGGAATGAAATAAATGAAAAAGTCGAAGGAGGAGCGATGCCCGCGGGTCTCCAATAAATAGATGAGCGCGGTTGTCATATTCAGTCTCTCTCCAGAGGACTCAGTTTGTATAAGCTCTGTGTCAAAGGCTTAAATAAACTTAAAAACTCTGTGCATTTTATCTTGCTTAAGGCTGAATTATTCCAAAGTGTTGTGTCCTTTTCTAGCAAATCACTTGCAATTAGTTTGTGTTATCTAAAAGAAGACATCCTGAGACGACCAAAAAGAGGACCACGACAGGATGCTGTAGCTCCTCTGTAAAAGAGAGCCTTAAATCAGAAGTGCCTGACTCCGTGGTATAACTCACAAACTCGCAGCTTAAAGCAGATAACCCGTAAGTTGGAGAGGAAATGGCATCTCACTAATTTAGAAGATCTTCACTTAGCCTGGAAAAAGAGTCTGTTGCTCTATAAAAAAGCCCTCCGTAAAGCTAGGACATCTTACTACTCATCACTAATTGAAGAAAATAAGAACAACCCCAGGTTTATTTTCAGCACTGTAGCCATGCTGACAGAGTCAGAGCTCTATTGAGCCGAGTATTCCTTTAACTTTAACTAGTAATGACTTCATGACTTTCTTTGCTAATAAAATTTTAACTATTAGAGAAAAATTACTCATAACCATCCCAAAGACATATCGTTCTCTTTGGCTGCTTTCAGTGATGCCGGTATTTGGTTAGACTCTTTCTCTCCGATTGTTCTGTCTGAGTTATTTTCATTAGTTACTTCCTCCAAACCATCAACATGTCTATTAGACCCCATTCCTACCAGGCTGCTCAAGGAAGCCCTACCATTAATGCTTCGATCTTAAATATGATCAATCTGTCTTTATTAGTTGGCTATGTACCACAGGCTTTTAAGGTGGCAGTAATTAAACCATTACTTAAAAAGCCATCACTTGACCTAGCTATCTTAGCTAATTATAGGCCAATCTCCAACCTTCCTTTTCTCTCAAAAATTCTTGAAAGGGTAGTTGTAAAACAGCTAACTGATCATCTGCAGAGGAATGGTCTATTTGAAGAGTTTCATTCAGGGTTTAGAATTCATCATAGTACAGAAACTGTTATGTGTCGGACGCAGCTCGGAGAACCGACCAGCGTTTGAAGGACCCAGTATGAAATAAGCAGAGCACGGTACAAAGGCTAACTGATCAGGGTGAGGTCCTGATAACCTCAGCAACACAGCCACTCAGTCCCAAATGCAAGCCACCTGGAAGGAAAAACAAAAGACAGAAACAAAAAGGCAGCCAGGCCCCCCAGCCATACAACAGTACCCCACCCTCACGGGAAGCCTCCCGGCGACCACACAAACCTGGCCCAGGAGAAACACCCCCCTCCAGGGACCATGGCTGGAAACCGCATCTGCATTCGTCTTCCAACAGAATGGTTGATGTCCTCTCCTCTGGCTGCATCCTTGCCTTTGTTTCAGTCAGTCACTTAGCACAGGTGTGGCCAGGAGTTCTTAAACCTGTGCCTTTATCCAACCATGTGCGGTCATTAGTCATAAAACAAAAAAGACAAACACAAACAACCAAACCACCCCCCCCCCCCCCCCCCCAGGGGACCGTCCTATCAAACCCCGGGATGAGGAGAAAAGAAAAACCCCAAACTTAAGCTTACAAATAAAAGCGCTAAAACCCCCCCCCCCCCCCCCCCCCCCCCCAAACGACATGTAGGGACCAACACCCCCCAGAGGACTTCCCGCCAGCTCCAGGAGTAATAACCACAGCCGAGGTCCCTCTGGGATCCAACGTCACCCACGGGGACTCCCAGCACCTCCCAGAGGACCACTCGTCAACCCCAGGAGACGCCTCCCCTCACGACCAACGGACCCAGCCCTGGCCATCTATGGCTAGATGGACCCACAGCCCTTTCCCCCCCAGAGGACACCACAGTCAAACCCTGAGGGCGGAAACTGGGGGGAAAACACCCCCCCCCCCCCCCAGGTGCAGAGGTTACCTGGGAAACGCCCAGCATAACCACACTGCACCACTCCAGCAACGCCGACAGTACGGCTCACACGGCTGGAGCCAGAGGAGAAGAGAGGGAACAAAAAGAAAATACCCCAAACCCCCCCCTCCCCTCCCGGGTGCAGAGGTTACCTGGGAAACGCCCAGCACAACCTAACTGCACCACTCCAGCAACGCCGACACTACGGCTCACATGGCTGGAGTCAGAGGAGAAGAGAGGGCATAACAAAAAACAAAACAAAAAAAAAAAAGAAAGAAAACACAACAACCCAAATACCCCCCCCATGACCCCCCAGGGGACCGTCCCATCAAACCCTGGGAGGTGAAACTGAAAAAAAAAAATAAAAAGAAAGACTAACAGACTGACATAAGGTTGCTCGGGTCCTTTTTTTTTTTTTTTTTTTTTTTGGCAGAACTGCAGGGTCACGACCCCAGACACTAAATAGTGAAAAACAAAAATAAAATCCCACACAAAAACCAACTCAAAAAACACCCACACAAAATGAACTAACACAAAACAAATAAGTGATTTATACCGTTAAGCTCAAACAAATCGAACACACCTGTTCTAACTTAAGAGCTTAACGGTAATGTGACTAAGTCACCAAAAGAGGGAGCCAAAGTGCTAAAAATGAAAAAACCCCCTTTGGTGACAGAAAACAAACGAGCTGCATCTCCGTGCGCAGCTGTGTGCAACACACAACCAAAACGTGCTCAATTAAATAACGCCGGAGCTGACACAACAGACGCAGTAGCTATCATTACCCGGGGAAACGGGGCTACGACTGTAACACAGGAAGCACCGCGACCCGTGCCACAGAGCTCCGCCGTGCGCGTTCACCCATTACAGACTCACTCCTGCAGCTCCCGTTCAAACCTCTTATCCGGTCGAAGTGCGACGTGAAGCCGTCGCCAGTCACACTCCACCACGACCCACGGATAAGGCACACACAGGAACACGGCTGCAAGAGAGCACGAATCAGTATTCAGTAATGGGTTCTCAAACACGCACAATCCGGGCGGAGAGCACCCGCAACTGATCCGGATAACTTCTGAACGTCTGCTGCTGCCTTCCCGGCGTGTTACCGTCTCTGCTACCGCTGGGTCCGTGATGTTTGGCCAGAGACTACTGTTATGTGTCGGACGCAGCTCGGAGAACCGACCAGCGTTTGAAGGACCCAGTATGAAATAAGCAGAGCACGGTACAAAGGCTAACTGAATTTAATACATAACAGTGATACAAAAAATAACAAAAGAAAGTGCGGTCTGGCGTGGTGCGCTCCCAGCAGCGCTAACGGTCCGGAGGCAGAAGCTGTTCGGACCCAAGGACCCCGCCGACACCCCCCAGGTGGCCGCAACAAACCGAGTCTGTGAAAGAAGGAACCATTATGTGAGTCCACACTCTACACACAGAGAGAACACTTAAAGGTGTACAAACAGCAAACACTTCCTGGCTTGATTACTAATCAGCTTCCCAACCTGCAGGCATGGAACATCCAGTTCACAAAACTCCACTGCAGTGGAAGCCGATACATGACTAACATACAGCTCAATATAAAAAGGTGTGAGGGACACCACATTTACTGACTGTATAAATGTTAGTCACAAAATCTAACGTACCTCAGGAAGTGTGCTGACGAGCGTGAGACCTCACCCCCTCCTCTTTCACAGACCGTGCATCAAACCCTGGACGTTCTCTGCATCCACTGATGATGAGATGGCTCCCGAGATGACGATCTCACCCGTCTGGTCACAAGGTCGAGTCTCTGGCAAATACACACTGTATACTCCAGTCTTAAATGCCACCATGTTCCAATCCATATAGATGCACCTCAGCTGTGAGTCCTGACGAGCCGCAGGTGATCAGGGTGAGGTCCTGATAACCTCAGCAACACAGCCACTCAGTCCCAAATGCAAGCCACCTGGAAGGAAAAACAAAAGACAGAAACAAAAAGGCAGCCAGGCCCCCCAGCCATACAACAGAAACAGCATTAGTGAAGGTTACAAATGATCTTCTTATGGCCTCAGACAGTGGACTCCTCTCTGTGCTTGTTCTGTTAGACCTCAGTGCTGCTTTTGATACTGTTGACCATAAAATTTTATTACAGAGATTAGAGCATGCCATAGGTATTAAAGGTACTGCGCTGCGGTGGTTTGAATCATATTTTTCTAATAGATTACAATTTGTTCATGTAAATGGGGAATCTTCTTCACAGACTAAGGTTAATTATGGAGTTCCACAAGGTTCTGTGCTAGGACCAATTTTATTCACTTTATACATGCTTCCCTTAGGCAGTATTATTAGACAGCATTGCTTAAATTTTCATTGTTACGCAGATGATACTCAGCTTTATCTATCCATGAAGCCAGAGGACACACACCAATTAGCTAAACTGCAGGATTGTCTTACAGACATAAAGACATGGATGACCTCTAATTTCCTGCTTTTAAACTCAGATAAAACTGAAGTTATTGTACTTGGCCCCACAAATCTTAGAAACATGGTGTCTAACCAGATCCTTACTCTGGATGGCATTACCCTGACCTCTAGTAATACTGTGAGAAATCTTGGAGTCATTTTTGATCAGGATATGTCATTCAATGCGCATATTAAACAAATATGTAGGACTGCTTTTTTGCATTTGCGCAATTTCTCTAAAATTAGAAAGGTCTTGTCTCAGAGTGATGCTGAAAAACTATTTCATGCATTTATTTCCTCTAGGCTGGACTATTGTAATTCATTATTATCAGGTTGTCCTAAAAGTTCCCTGAAAAGCCTTCAGTTAATTCAAAATGCTGCAGCTAGAGTACTGACAGGGACTAGAAGGAGAGAGCATATCTCACCCATATTGGCCTCTCTTCATTGGCTTCCTGGTAATTCTAGAATAGAATTTAAAATTCCTCTTCTTACTTATAAGGTTTTGAATAATCAGGTCCCATCTTATCTTGGGGACCCCATAGTACCATATCACCCCAATAGAGCGCTTCGCTCTCAGACTGCAGGCTTACTTGTAGTTCCTAGGGTTTGTAAGAGTAGAATGGGAGGCAGAGCCTTCAGCTTTCAGGCTCCTCTCCTGTGGAACCAGCTCCCAATTTGGATCAGGGAGACAGACACCCTCTCTACTTTTAAGATTAGGCTTAAAACTTTCCTTTTTGCTAAAGCTTATAGTTAGGGCTGGATCAGGTGACCCTGAACCATCCCTTAGTTATGCTGCTATAGACTTAGACTGCTGGGGGGTTCCCATGATTCACTGAGTGTTTCTTTCTCTTTTTGCTCTGTATGCACCACTCTGCATTTAATCATTAGTGATTGATCTCTGCTCCCCTCCACAGCATGTCTTTTTCCTGGTTCTCTCACTCAGCCCCAACCAGTCCCAGCAGAAGACTGCCCCTCCCTGAGCTTGGTTCTGCTGGAGGTTTCTTCCTGTTAAAAGGGAGTTTTTCCTTCCCACTGTCGCCAAGTGCTTGCTCACAGGGGGTCGTTTTGACAGTTGGGGTTTTTCTGTAATTATTGTATGGCTTTGCCTTGCAATATGAAGCGCCTTGGGGCAACTGTTTGTTGTGATTTGGCGCTATATAAATGAAATTGATTTGATTTGATTTGATTAATCTTTTTAGTCACAAAGCACTACTATTATTCTGAACACTACTGTACATTGTGTGTTTGTGGACTTAGAAAAAGCTTATGATAGGGTGCCAAGAGAAGAGTTGTGGTATTGTATGAGGAAGTCTGGAGTGGCAGAGAAGTATGTTAGGGTAGTGCAGGACTTGTACAAGAATAGTGTGACAGTGGTGAGATGCTCAGTAGTAATGACAGACTCATTCAAGGTGGAGGTGGGATTACACCAAGGATCAGCTCTGAGTCCTTTCTTGTTTGCAGTGGTTATGGACAGGTTGACGGATGAGATCAGACAGGAGTCCCCATGGACTATGATGTTTGCAGATGACATTGTGATCTGTAGTGAGAGTAGAGAGCAAGTTCAGTCTAGTCTGGAAAGGTGGAGCTATGCTTTGAGAGAAGGGGAATGAAAGTCAGTAGAAGCAAGACTGAGTACATGTGTGTGAATAGGAGGGAGCCCAGTGGAATAGTGCAGTTACAAGGAGTAGAAGTGGTGAAAGTAGATGAGTTTAAATATTTGGGGTCAACTGTTCAAAGTAATGGAGAGTGTGGTAGAGAGGTGAAGAGAGTGCAGGCAGGGTGGAGTGGGTGGAGAAAGGTGGCAGGAGTGATTTGCGACCGAAGAATATCAGCAAGAGTGAAGGGGAAAGTTTACAAAACAGTAGTGAGACCAGCTATGTTGTATGGTTTAGAGATGGTGGCACTAACAAAAAGACAGGTGGCAGAGCTGAAGATGTTGAGATTCTCTTTGGGAGTGACAAGAATGGACAAGATTAGGAATGAACATATCAGAGGGCAGTGGCGGTCCTAGAGTGATTTATTCCCCAGGCGAAACCCCCTGCATGCCCCCCCTATTTTTAATAAAGCCCCCCTAAAGGCTATTGCTTTAACTTTGGCCTGCAAACCATTGAGAGTTGAAGCCATGACAGCAGCCGTGGCTTCTTCGTAAGGAAGACCTTCAAATGGCTTCGCCAAAATCCGGTCCACAACATTCAAATTGTCTGCCATTATGTGCAGCTTACTACCTAGCTAGCTCGCTAGCTGGGACTGGCGCAAGGCTAGTGTGAAGTGTGTCTGCCTGTGAGTGCTTTGTGACGGTGGAGGAGCTCAGCAGCACCTGCTGCTCGGTAGGGACAGAAACTGCGATAGAAGTCAGAAAGAGTGATAGAAGTCAGTCTCCAAACACAAGCAGCTACAAAAAAAACCACCAGAAATAGAAGCTCGATTTGTCACTAGTCATTTTTAACAAAGAAAATGCCGCTAAGAGGATTAGGAAAGTCTCCGGTTCAGCTCAAAACAGAATGAAAATTAAAAAATGCTCCCACGGATGTTCAGATGCACGCCTCCCACCATGGGACGGGGAGGGGGAAGATGGGGGCGCCACTCTGACGTAACGTAACCACGAACGCCCCCGTCAGGACAACTCCCCACCCCGGCTTTTTTTTTTTTTTTTTCTCTGCACGGAAATGCTCCGCGATGCCGCCCCCGGGCGGCTGCACGGTCGGCCCGCCTCCAGGACCGCCCCTGTCAGAGGGACAGCTCAGGTGGGACGGTTTGGAGACAAAGTCAGAGAGGCAAGATTGAGATGGTTTGGACATATGCAGAGGAGGGACCCAGGGTATATAGGGAGAAGGATGCTGAGGATGGAGCCACCAGGTAGGAGGAGAAGAAGGAGGCCAAAGAGGAGGTTTATGAATGTACTGAGGGAGGACATGCAGGTGGTTGGTGTGACAGAGGAAGATACAGAGGACAGGGTGAGATGGAAACGATTGATCTTCTCTTGCTACCCCTAACAGGAACAGCCGAAAGACAAAGAAGAATACTCATTATCTCACAGGAATATGTCACAGTTATCTGGGAACTACTTTTTGCACAGGAATTCATCAAGCACATCGGCCGCGGGCTTGTACTAACTAGAATCCCCAGAAACTGTGGAAAGTTGTTCAGCCATAACGAGAGCGTCCACTTTTAGCTTGTCATAAGCTATGCTAGTGCCACTTGTGAGAGTGTGGGTAGGGGGAGGTTCCGCCCTTTTCGCCTCTGATTGGCCAGAAGGTTCCGCCCTTTTCACCTCTAGTTGGCTCGGTGTCTACCACGATTGGTTATTTTATTTGGCCGTAAAACACGCTCAAGTAGCAGTAGAAGTCTGGGGTAAATGTTTTAAAAGTGGTAAATGTTTTAAGCTAAGTGGTAAATATATCTGCAAAATAACTAGAAGGCTGTACTTAGTTGTCGCAGGTGAATAGTTTATCAATGGCTGCCCACCATCGCATCTTCATTAAAGTTACTATCCTTGTAGTGAGGAAACTAACATTAACTTTATCTAGACAATGTTTGCGATAGCTTGCTCACCTAGCTCGCCAACCTAACATACAGTTATATATGTCACATATTTATGTGAATCGTAGTGAAATGATGTTGGTTGCTTTGCAGAGATATATGTGTGTGTGTGTGAGAGAGAGATGGTGTATCTAGCTAAGGTGAAGCAGACACTTTGCTAATGATTCTTCCGATCTTGTATAGAAAAAAATCTCTTCCCTACTAGCCCAAGACTTGCTTGCCAGCATAGTAATCATTTCAAGGTAAGTAATACACAATATTAGTGCATCAACATTAACTGAATGTTAAATATTTCAAGTAATTAGTGTGTGTGTGTGTGTGTGTGTGTGTGTGTGTGTGTGTGTGTGTGTGTGTGTGTGTGTGTGTGTGTGTGTGTGTGTGTGTGTGTGTGTGTGTGTGTGTGTGTGTGTGCAGCCATGGAAATGTCGCTGGTGTCACAGTTCATTGCTACATCTACAAGTGCAAGTTAAAAACCATGCAAATACCATGCAAAATGAAAGCCATACATCAACAACATCCAGAAACTCCGCCGCTTTCTCTGGGCCCAAGCTCATTTGAAATGGACAGACGTGAAGTGGAAAAGCGTGCTGTGGTCTGATGAGTACACATTTCAAATTGTTTTTGGAAATCATGGATGTCGTGTCCTCCAGACAAAAGAGGAAAAAGACCATCCAGATTGTTACCAGCTCAAAGTTCAAAAGCCAGCATCTGCGATGGTATGGGGGTGTGTTAGTGCCCATGGCATGGGCAACTTACACATCTGTGATGGCACCATCAATGCTGAAAGGTACATCCAGGTTTTGGAGCAACACATGCTGCCATCCAAGCAACGTCTTGGATCGTCAGGGATGTCCCTGCTTATTTCAGCAAGACAATACAAAGTCACATTGCGCACATGTTAAGAGTGTGGCTTCGTAGTAAAAGAGTACGGGTACTAGACTGGCCTGTCTGCAGTCCAGACCTCTCGCCCATTGAAAATGTGGCACATTATGAAGCACAAAATACAACAGAGACCCCGGACTGTTGAACAACTGAAGTCGTACATCGAGCAAGAATGGGAAAGAATTCCACCTACAAAGCTTCAACAATTCGTGTCCTCAGTTCCCAAACGCTTATTGAGTGTTGTTAGAAGGAAAGGTGATGTAACACAGTGGTAAACATACAATTGTCCCAACCTTTTTGTAACGTGATGCAGGCATCCATTTCAAAATGAGCAAATATTTGCACAAAAACAATAATGTTCATCAGTTTGAACATTAAATATCTTGTCTTTGTGGTGTATTCAATTGAATATAGTTTGAAGAGGATTTGCAAATCATTGTATTCTGTTTTTATTTACATTTTATACCACGTCCCAACTTTATTGAAATTGGGGTTGTACTAACATTATATTTTATTTATTTAACCAGCAAATTCTGCCTGAGGGGCACTGCCATTTTATTTGTTCATTCATTCCACTGGAGAGGGGTTTCACAGCCTCTGTAAAGCTCCAACTTGTCACCATAGAGGAGGCAGAAACATGGCTGGAGGACTTCCAATATTCATCAAGAGTAACTTTAAGAGTGGACAAAACCTATCCCATTATTACTGAGGATACAGTCTGCCGCAACAGCTACCGAGTAAGATATATAATAGTCATGTTTCTTGTTTTTTGTAATTGTTTAAAATGGTCAGAGCCTTAACAAAACATTTGTATGTCCAAAGGTCGACATCAGATGCCAACATAACACAAGGCAGCCTGGTTACACCCCAGAAAACACACACTGCCCTGTTGGCCTTTACCTTGTGTTATTGTGAATTCAAAGTATAGTTTGGGGTTATTCCCCTTGATAACAAAACCAACCAGAATTACATCGCAAAGTGCAACGGTAATTGATAATATATTTACAAACAGAACAGATGAAATTATCAAGAATGGGATCTTCATGACAGATATTAGCGACCATTTACCAATTTTTTCAATATTTAAATATAAAAATAGGTACAACAAAAAAACTGATATAAACTTTAAAAGAGATAAGTCAGTAAAAGCCTTAGAGGCATTAAAATATGACCTTAAAAATCAAAACTGGGAAGAAGTTTATGTCAGTGATGTTAATGTAGCATATAACTCATTTATGAAAATATTGATGAAATCATACAATAAAAATTGTAAATTAATTGAAATTAGTAAGAAAAGAGTAAATAAACCATGGCTGACAAAGGGAATAAAAAATGCTTGTGCAAAGAAAAACTATACAGGTGCTTTTTAAAATTGCAAACAAAGGAATCAGAACATAAATACAAAAAATATAAAAATAAACTATTAACAATAATTAGGAAACAAAAAAAAAAGATTATTACAGTGAAAAACTAAATAAGAGTAAAGATAATATGAGGGTAACATGGGGAATTATAAAAAGTGTGATTGATAGTGATGGAACGAAAGAAACTATTCCAAATTACTTTAAGGAAAATAAAGAGATATATGATATAAAAGAAGTTGCAAATGGGTTTAATGATTATTTTTCAAATGTAGGGTCAAGTCTGGTGGGAAATAAACCAATAATAGAAGATAAATTATGTACATTGGTGAATACGGTCAATAGTATTTTCCTGGACAATGTGGAAAAAGATGAAATAAGAAATATTGTAAAAAAAAACTGTGTAAGCAAAAGATCAACTGACCATGAAGATTTAGACATGATGACTGTAAAAAGTATAATAGAAATTGTTATTGAACCATTTACTTATATTTGTAATCTGTCTCTGTCAACTGGGGTTTTTCCAGATGAAATGAAAATTGCTAAGGTAGTCCCATTATATAAAAATGGAGACAAACATAATTTTTCTAATTACAGGCCAGTATCATTGCTTCCACAGTTTTCTAAAATTATGGAAAAAGTTTTTGTAACAAGATTGGATAAATTTATTGAGAAACATCATATTTTAACTAATGCTCAGTATGGATTCAGAACAAAACATTCGACAGCTATGGCAATTATGGAACTAATAGAGAAAATATCAACAACAATAGATAATAAGGATTATTTTGTAAGTATTTTTATTGACCTGAAAAAGGCTTTTGATGTTATAGACCACTCAAGATTGCTCCACAAGTTACAACAATATGGAATAAGAGGTGTTGCACATCAGTGGGTAAAAAGCTACTTAGAAAATAGAAAACAGTTTGTTCAGATAAATAATACCAAATCAGAATTGTGTAACATTATTTATGGAGTACCACAAGGATCGGTACTTGGACCCAAACTGTTTATTTTGTATATCAATGATTTTGTGAATGTATCCAATGTGCTTGGCAGCATTTTATTTGCTGATGATACAACGCTGTTTTACTCTGGATCAGATATACAGGAAGTAGCACAAGTGATAAATACAGAGTTGGAAAAAGTTAAACATTGGTTTGATATAAACAGATTGTCACTAAATATTAATAAGACAAATTTCATATTGTTTAATGACAGAGCAAAAAAAAATAATGTGTCATTACAAATAGATGGAATGGATATACAAAGGGTAAAAGAAATGACATTTTTAGGAGTCATGATTGATGAAGATCTTACATGGAAGTCACACATAAATTACATAAAAGGAAAAATAGCGAAAGCCATTGCTGTTTTGCATAAAGTAAAATATTCATTAAATAGTTATGGTTTATTAACATTGTACAATTCATTGATTGTCCCATATTTAACTTACTGTGTAGAAATCTGGGGATCAACATATACAACCTATATACAACCTTTATTTATTTTGCAGAAAAGAGCTTTAAAAGTGATTAGTAACAGTGGTTTTAGAGATCCATCTAATCCATTGTTTATTAAGTATAGGGTACTTAAATTTCATGATTTAGTCGATTTGGAAATATTACAAACGATGTACCAAGTTAATAAAAATACTTTACCAACAAACATTCAGAATATGTTTGAAAAAAGAGTAAGTAGTTATAAATTGAAAGGAATAGAAGTCTTTAAAAAACCAAGATTTAGAACCAAAGTAAAGGAAAGGAGTATTGCAGTAAATGGTGTCAAATTATGGAACAATCTTAATAAAGAAATTAAAGAATTAAGGTCGCTTAAATTATTTAAAAAACATATTAAATTAGATGTATTAAGTAAGTATGAAACTATGAAGTAAGTCAGTGGGCTGCAAGAAAGTAAAAAAAAAAAAAAAAAGTAAACTGTTAATAATGTTTGGAGTGTCTTAAGTTTAAATGTAACCTGTCAGTGATGTAATCTATTAATGGTCATAATTATGAAATGGGTCAGTGGTATGTGACAAGTTAAAGAAATGCAATCTGTTAAATAATGTTGACTATGATGCTGTATATTGAAAGATTGTATTGTTAAAAGGGGCAGAAATCATAAGACTTGTTCTTCTTTCTGCTCCTTTTCATTCTGGTATTGTGGTGCTTTTGTTTTTTGCTTTTCTGTTTTTCTTTTAAATGAATGAAATAAATATAAAAAAAAAAAAAAATAGAACATACACAGTCAGAACCGGAAGTCCTGGTTGGTTATTACACATAATAGCACTATAATTTAGAGATTAACATTACATATGGTTAAATCATAGCATGTTGGGTGTTCTTTGTTCATGTGTGGGAGTATTGTCACAAAGGTCTTGACCCTTCACCAAGGCATCAGGAAAAAATATCACTTAACTCCAGTTTTAGCCCGACTGCACTGGCTCCCTGTACAGTATATAATTGATTTTAAAATCTTACTGTTTGTTTTCAAAGCTCTTAATGGATTAGCTCCATCTTACATTACTGAGCTTTTATCTTTCGTCAGTGGTTCCCAAGTTCGATCCTCGAGATCTGCCTTCCCGACACTCTTAGATGTCTCCCTGTTCGACACACCTGAATCCAATGAAAGACTCGTTAGCAGGCTTTTAATGAGCCTTTCATTGGATTCATGTGTGTTGGAACAGGGAGACAACTAAGAGTGTCAGGAAGTTGATCTCGAGGACCGAACTTGGGCACCCCTGTCTTAGGTCATCCTCACAGAATCTTCTCACAGTCCCCCACACCCGGGCTTACTCAGTAGTTGCTCCCAATCTCTGGAACCAGAGATGGGGACTCAAGTCTGGGACTTGGACTTGAGTTGCACTTAAATCACCCATCCAGAGACTTCAGACTTGACTTCAGACTCGAGGTCTAAGGACTTGGACTAGACTTGCGACTTGAGATGTGGGACTCGTGAATATTCCTCATTTATTCATTTTTAGCACATTAATTTTCACAAGTTGAAAATAATTCCCTTCCATCCCTTCCCTATCATCATGTGACTGTGCTCACGCAAGCAGCAACAGAATGTAAAATATTAACGTTACACGAGCTACACTTGTGCTTCACCTGTGCTGATCAGTGCTGATAACAATGAGTGTTGAATTAATAGAGTATGTGGTGCTATGCAGTGTTAGACTGTCACACAGGAACCAACAATACCCATTTAGGTAGGCTGTTGGTGTGTTACCTAACCTAAAATCACAATGTTCCATGAAAGTTGTAACAGAACGGGCAGAGACTTCAGACTTGACTTGGCCCTGCTCATCAAAGACTTGAGACTTGACTTGGACTTGAGCACAGAGACTTCAAGACTTGACTTGGACTTGTAAAAAATGACTTGTGAACATCTCTGTCTGGAACTCTCTCCATATCAAGAAATGTCCCACCATATCTAGTTTTAAATCTTAAGACCCATCTGTTCACTTGTGCTTTTAACTCGGTCTGAGGCCCCATACTTGATTATTTATTTTACTTATTAGTACTTCTTGTATGGTTTTTAGTGCTTGTTCTTTTATGACCTGCCTTTTCCAAATTTTGTACTTGCTTTTATTATTATTTGCTCTTGTATGTATGTATTTATTACATGCTGTAACCTCTTGACCTATTTTAAGCTAAGCTAGGCCTTGTTCCAAATGTTTTATTCTCTTCGTCTGTTTTGTGAAGCACTTTGGGTCAACTCCTGTTGTTGTTTTTTTAATGTGCTGTATAACTAAATTGACTTGACAACAACAGACACATTTAATTGTATTTTTAACACCCAGTAACTACATGCATGTGACAAATAAACTTCCTTGTTTCCTTGTAATCCAGGTTACATGCTCCTGTTTCCTCTCCATACTTTATAGATCTAGTGATGCCATATTCGGGAGCATAACCACAACCACTGCCTTACCTGTGCTGAGGCCTTACAGCAGCAGGATGTGAAAAGAAAGACCATGGAGAAGCTGGAAAAACTTTTCCAGAGTGGGCACTCACCCTCCTCAGCTCTAAACACCTTAAAATATGACCTTCAGGAGGAGCAGGGTGATTCTTATGTGTATGCCTCTGCAGATAGCTCCATCTGCCCAGACATCCACTTCTGCTACTGGTCAGTTTCATGTTTGATTATTCAAAAACAACTTTCTGGTAAATAGCAGATGATATATTATGCCCCCACTTAAAATGTTTATTTAATGCCTTTACAGATTATTCTACTCCATTTTCAAGAAGGAGTATGGAGTGGCATCAGGGAATGCCATGATTAAAAGCCTCCAGGAATGTCTGGAGATGTATAACCAGGAGCAAGGTTGGGTAGGATTACGCCCAGGTTTCTTGCAGCCTTGGTGGGAGCAACAGATAGGGAGTCTATGTTAATGCTGATGTTGTGATGTATGGTTTGCTTGGCCGGGAGGGCCAGCAGAGTGTGTGTAGTTCAACTAAGAAGTCACCATTTGCCCTGGTGGATGATATATAACAACCACATATATTTTTACCGGTGCTGTTAATAAGATGGCATGGTATTCAAAGGAGTTGTATGTGACTGATGGTAGCAGCTGAGTATATATTTCCATTTGTTGCATATTAGTAGCCCCGTGCCGCCCCCTAAAAAAAAAATCTGAGTAATCACAATTTTTTTTCCATGATTAATCGCTCATTTGCTCACACTAATTGCAGCTCATTTCCTCTAGTAAGAATTTGAATGCTAGGCTAGGCTATGTCTTCATTTTACCCTGGTTAAGCCCCTTTCACACTGGGCCTACTTCGTGCGGCGTCATGACGATGCCATGTGGAAGCAACCCAGTGCCGAGACGATGTAGCTCAATGCCACAACAGCGCGAGGGACGCAAAGGACGACGCAAATCGGATGCCAAAAATTAAACGTCATTAATTTTTTTTTTTTTTTTGCGTCCTGTGCTCGACGCAGAAATGAAGTGGTTTCAGCGCAAGTCAGAGCAATGCGATGGCACTCTACGTGACTAGAAGACACACCCTCACAATACAACGTTACCTGACAGCAATTTATGAAATCCTGCTGTGTTCCATTGTTCCTGAAGTATAAATCATGCAGGATTGTTTTTATACTGTGTACACAATGCAGTAAAACTACACGCTCAAAAAGAGCACAGAAAAAAAATGCTGATTGCAGCTGCTGCAGCAGCTACTTGCTCTTAAATTCTCTCACAAATGTGTTTAAATAAAGTCCATGAAAGTCCTGCTCACAGACTGATTTCCAGAGATGGGACATGTACACATCCAGTAAAAAGTCCGGACATCTCCAGCCCACTCACGGACGATTCGGTCGCGCGCGCACATGTGAACAATTAAAAGAAAAAAAAAAGCCAGCTGGCTGCACTCCTCGCTCTCCCCTCAAACTCTCTCATCACTGTGTTAAATAAAGGACATAAAGGACATGTCCACATCAAGTACAACTCCAGACATCTCCACATTTACACATGGATGGTTCGTTCGCGTGCATGCAGCTCGCAGTCGTAGGAAGAAAGATTAACTATAACAGAGCTCAGGCCTGCAGCTCAGCACAAGAACAAATATAAATGAGAAGAGAAATCAGAGTGCACAGTCGGTCTACAGCCAGACTGTGCACTCTGATTTCTCTGTGCAGAGAACCTGCAGGCTGTGTCCTCAAATCCTCTCTGCCCCCCTCCTGCGCGCACCTGATGTAGACATTCCTGCGTCATCATGACGCCACAGGAAGCAACTCGAAGTGGGTCCGGTGTGAAAAGGGCTCTAGACCCTGATGCTAATAAACTGGCTGTGTTCCTCTCAAATATTCCCCACCTACACTGATTCCCCAAACATCAAATAATTTCTCGGTGTCCCTGCGCCTGAGGTGGGCAAGCTCTGTGTCCCTCCTCCAGTGCCAGCCCCGCTGCGCTACTGCCTTGGCTCCAGAATCCAGTTCGATTCAGGCCACGGGTTCCAGAGTCCTATCCTGTCCTTTTCTGTTCCCCTCTGTACTCTTGTTTTGTAGCCTTCTTCTTTATTAGTCTTGTGATTCCCTGGCTTGTTTCACCTGTTAGCTGGTCCCAAGTTTAGCCCTGTGTATTTAAACCCTCATGTTTCATCAATCACATGTTGGTTGTTGTTCATGTAATATGCTTTAGTGCTAGTTTCGTCTTTGTTGTTAAAATTTGTGTTCCCTGTAAAATATTCAAGTAAGCCCTCTTTTGTTCCTGTGTGCTGTGTGTGGGGGTGTGGGGCTTACTGATGATTCAGGGTACTGTAGATGGGGTAGTGTGCTGTGTGGGAAGGGGGCTTGCTGGTGCAGTGGTGGTGGGGGCAGTGTGCTGTGAGTATGTTGGGGGTGACGTGGGGGTGGTGGGGAGTGTAAAAAAAAAAAGTGCTGAAGTCAGGTATATGTGTGTGTGGATGTGTTGTGCAGATAAAGTTTTCTTGCTAACTACTGTAGAAACAAGGGAGTGGAGAGATAGATTAAATTCTATGACATGAACTGGAAGACACTCGGTAAGTGGGTATAGAATGACACATTGATACTGTATATAATCATTGCACTTTGTCTCTCCTATCTTGTGTGTCCAAAAAAGGAAAGCTAGACATAGCAGAAAACTGGTTCATGGGCTTGCAGTTGGAGAGGGAGACAGACTGCCACACAGTTCCATTCAATGCAACTACAAGGAATTGAACTGAACAGTGGGCCCATATCTTGTCGTATTTTCCGTCGTTGTCCTTTGTCAGTCACATGCCAGGATCTGAAATATGTGTTTCTTTGAAATAGGCACCCTTGAACAGTGTGGAACAGCCACTCCCCCAACACCACAAGACTGCTCTGGAGGTGAAGAAGAGTCTGTCGCTAATACTGAGCATCTAGAGGGTCGTCTCAGATCCATGTTCGATGACCTCATGGATAAGCTCAGAAAGGATGAGACCTTTCAAGCCCTAGTAGAATCCCTTGTCTCCTCCTATGAGAATATCCACTCTGACAGCGGCCTGATCTCAGCAGTCTTAACATTTGGCAAGTTGCGGAATGCTGCTGCTGTACGTAACATCAAAAGGCAGCCAAGGAGGGGTCTGCAAATGCGGACACAGATGGGTGTGCAGCCCACAGCTGTTGCTCGCCGCAAGACTCTGCTGGGAGGCAGACGGGCACTCATCACTGGCAGACCTCCAAAGAGAGCCAGGAGGGAGCATAACTATGGGAGGGTTAAAGAGGGGAGTGGTGCACTACCAAGAAGACTGACACCATACTCTCATGAACATTGTGTGTCTACTGATGTGTCCCCAGGTGGCCAACAGAGCAAAAAAATAAATGATGTCATAAAGAAATGGAAAAAGGTCCACACACTGGCTCTCACTTTGCATGAATTTATTATTCTATCCCAACAAACATGACTTTCTAACCTGTCAGTTCTTCATCAGACTTGTAAAGACAAAGACCATCACCATTCTTAAGAATGGTTGTTGTTCTTAAGAATGGTGATGGTCTTTGTCTTTAGAAGTCTGATGAAGAACTCGAAGGTCATGTTTGATGGGATAGAATAATAAATTCATGCAGAGTGAGAGCAATTGTGTGGAGCTTTTTCAACAAATATGATGACCTTTGACCTCCAGAGGGCACCATAATTTGTGAAAACGGCTTATATCTCAGCAACTCCTGTACGTTTTAAAACCAAATTTAGTACATGAACTCATGACCCAATTCTGAGGATATACAAATTTGAGGACCATTGCGGATGCTGCCATTTCTGCTAGACCCCCACAAGCTGCTTGCAGATATACATTTTTATGTATTTGTATTTGTTTTTGGCTGGCTCCTGCGCCTTAATTTGAATATGTGCACAATTCCATATTAAATAAGATATGTTTAGCAGTATAAACAGTATAGTCATTTGTATATTGCAATTATTACATTTCATCTCAACACATAAATGCAAGAGACTTTCTTTGTTTCTTTTTGATATTAGAATTATCCAGTAATAAACTGTTACAAACTAGTTACATTATACAGCAGTGTTCAGAATAATAGTAGTGCTATGTGACTAAAAAGATTAATCCAGGTTTTGAGTATATTTCTTATTGTTACATGGGAAACAAGGTACCAGTAGATTCAGTAGATTCTCACAAATCCAACAAGACCAAGCATTCATGATATGCACACTCTTAAGGCTATGAAATTGGGCTATTAGTAAAAAAAAAAAAGTAGAAAAGAGGGTGTTCATAATAATAGTAGTGTGTCATTCAGTCAGTGAGTTCATCAATTTTGTGGAACAAACAGGTGTGAATCAGGTGTCCCCTATTTAAGGATGAAGCCAGCACCTGTTGAACATGCTTTTCTCTTTGAAAGCCTGAGGAAAATGGGACGTCCAAGACATTGTTCAGAGCATAGTTTGATTAAAAAGTTGATTGGAGAGGGGAAAACTTATACGCAGGTGCAAAAAATTATAGGCTGTTCATCTACAATGATCTCCAATGCTTTAAAATGAAAGAAAAAAAAAAAAAAAAAACAGACGCGTGGAAGAAAACGTAAAACAACCATCAAAATGGATAGAACCAGAATGGCAAAGGCTCATCCATTGATCAGCTCCAGGATGTTCAAAGACAGTCTGGAGTTACCTGTAAGTGCTGTGACAGTTAGAAGACGCCTGTGTGAAGCTAATTTATTTGCAAGAATCCCACGCAAAGTCCATCTGTTAAATAAAAGACGTGCAGAAGAGGTTACAATTTGCCAAAGAACACATCAACTGGCCTAAAGAGAAATGGAGGAATATTTTGTGGACTGATGAGAGTAAAATTGTTCTTTTTGGGTCCAAGGGTCACAGACAGTTTGTGAGACGACCCCCAAACTCTGAATTCAAGCCACAGTTCACAGTGAAGACAGTGAAGCATGGTGGTGCAAGCATCATGATATGGGCATGTTTCTCCTACTATGGTGTTGGGCCTATATATCGCATACCAGGTATCATGGATCAGTTTGGATATGTCAAAATACTTGAAGAGGTCATGTTGCCTTATGCTGAAGAGGACATGCCCTTGAAATGGGTGTTTCAACAAGACAATGACCCCAAGCACACTAGTAAATGAGCAAAATCTTGGTTCCAAACCAACAAAATTAATGCCTTGCAGATGTGAAGAAATCATGAAAAACTGTGGTTATACAACTAAATACTAGTTTAGTGATTCACAGGATTGCTAAAAAACCAGTTTGAACATAATAGTTTTGAGTTTGTAGCGTCAACAGCAGATGCTACTATTATTGTGAACACCCCCTTTTCTACTTTTTTTTTTTTTTCCTAATAGCCCAATTTCATAGCCTTAAGAGTGTGCATATCATGAATGCTTGGTCTTGTTGGATTTGTGAGAATCTACTGAATCTACTGGTACCTTGTTTCCCATGTAACAATAAGAAATATACTCAAAACCTGTATTAATCTTTTTAGTCACATAGCACTACTATTATTCTGAACATGACTGTACATGTTCATTCCTTATTTCCCTTATAGACCGTTGGTTTCTTCCTGAATGATGCTTTGAAAAAGTTTCTGGTGACCCAGTGTATCTCAGTACTAGTCACCTCGTTATTACTTCACATCATTAACCCATTTAATCCCAAATTTTTCCCAGACATGAAAATATGTAAATCATGTGCCATTAGTACCCTCTTTGAAATGATCAATTATTTTTTTAAATTTTCATGGAAAAGCAGATGAAAAGGTGTTTTTTTTTATTGTTTTTTTTTTTATGGTCAGTCACAATAGTGGCCGGTGGGATAATGTATTATCAGGGTATTCCATGGGCAATTGACACATCTCTCTGTGTAGTCCTCAGCATTTTAACATATTTCAGCCAGAGATGTTTTGAATACTTTGTCCTTGATCAGTTCTGCATATTTACTTCAAAATATTAAACATACCTCCCCCACCCCTGAGTAGGCGGATTTAATATATTAGAATTGTATTATTACAGTATGTTTGGTCCACTGGGGTGGGGTGGGTACTGTGGGGTGGTGAATGGTGGATGAGTTGTGTGTGTGTGTGTGTGTGTGTGTGTGTGTAATATATATAAAATGCAGTATATAAGGTCAATTGGGGCTAAGGTGAGACGGTGATGGTGCTGTAAAGTGTGTAGCGGGATGAAGGTCCCGGGTCCTGATTGAAAAGACGTTCCCACTAGCTTGGCTAACGGGGAATTCCCCTTTGGCTGACCTGGTAGAGGAATGGCCTTTAGTGCGAGCCGTCCGGGTTCGATCCCACCGCCAGCCCGGCCACAAAGTTCCTGCGGTCACAATCTGGCGTCACGAACAGGATGTGGGTAGTCACAGAACATGCTTAAATGCACCTGTGACTTCAGGACGAAGTCAAAAATGGTGGGGAGATATGTAGTGGGATGAAGGTACCGCGGGTCCTGATTGAAAAGGCGTTCCCGCTAGCTTGGCTAATGGGGATTTCCTCTTTGGCTGACCTGGTAAAGGAATGGTCTTTAGTGTGAGCTGTCTGGGTTCGATCCCACCGCCGTCCCGGCCCCAATGGTCCTGCGGTCACATGTGTAAATATTGGACTATTATGACATGTTAGGTCCACTGGGGTGGGGGGGAAGTACGTTCATAATTTTGATTTGAGTGTGTTGAATTGAGCTGGGACAAAGTCATAGTGTCATTTCTGAGTGAGATATGTTCATATTTTGATTATTGCAGAGAAAAGTGTAAATTCTTGAAAATTTGCCAGTCTTGGTGATATGTTTATTTTAACAAACCTTCCTAAGGTTTTGTTTGAGAGCATTGGTGTAAGAATTTGATTTTGTCTGTGCCACAATAACATAAACAGTTCTGTTCATATGACAAATTCCACTACGCACTTGATATTGCACATACTTCATTCAAACCCTTCCATGTCTCCCTTAATTGTGGCCGATGGGTTGAAATGGTAAGATTGGAGGAGATATTTTACTGCATAGGCCTACATTTGGACCCAGGCATTGCAAAAGTCTGCATATGTTTTAATAGGTTATTGTTCAACACTTGAGAGCCAACAGAGTAAACAACAATCCAACATTGTGATGACATTGTAAATGTACACTTTCATCACAAAACTACCCCAAAAAGCTAAGACTAATCTAAGGTTTTGAAAACGTGAGCTTGGAATATAAACCGCACGCATTTATCACACTGTTACGATTGAGCTAGATCGATGGATAAACAAGACAATGGCAGTTCCTGAACCACACTCTCACGAACGCCACAAACTTAGCTTATAGCAAGCTAAAAGTGGACGCTCTCGTTTTGGCCGAACTTCTAGCCACTTTCTGGGTATTGTGTTAGTACGCGCTCGCGGCCGACGTGCTTGATTTATTCCTGCACAAAAAGTAGTTCCCAGTGATAATGAGTATATATATATATAAATTAACTCTAAACTTTACCAGTAATAAAATTACAAAGATAACTGAAGAGTAGCCGTAATAAATATTTAAGAAACTTAAAGTTTATGAGCAACTTTGCCTGTTATCGCTCAAGCACGTTGTAAACATTGACACGATGGATTTTGATGCGGAAGAGTTCAGAAAGATACGATTGAAATGTTTTGATTACCATTTACAGTTGGCGACGAAAGACTTGGGTGTTAACTTTGTGTTAAAGTCAGAACAAGAAGCTGCACTGAAAGAGATCTTTCGGGGACAAAGAGACAACACATTGGTGGAGAAAGTAGTCCGGCGAGCTCAATCTGAGGGCGCGAGCTATCTCACAATGCCAAAATAGCAGAGATGTCAGTCCAATGAGAGCAGCACTCTGAGCGGGGGGTTCTTCAACGTATGATGACGTTTTACGGCCAAATTAAATAGCCAATTAGAGGCGAAAAGGGCGGAACCTTCCACTACCATCGTGGGTTTTGCATGCGGTTTCCTGTTAGCTTCCGTAGCTAAAGCTAGTTAGCTGGACACGCTAGAAACTCTTCTCTGAACAGATCAAAATTCACTCTGTGATCCTCGAATATGTTTTTTGAAGAGCTCCAGAAGCACAAAGGTCGAGAGTAAATCGGAAGAAGAAGAAAAGACGAAGTTAGCGCGAAAAGGTGTAACCACTGAGAAGGTTGTTGAAACAGCGGCTAACTGCTGCTAATGTCGAGATATTTGAGTTGGTAGAAACAAACAGATCGCAGAGCAGCAAGAAGAAACGAGTGGATTTAAAGAAGAGAAGAAACTAGTCAACGTGCTGGACGCTGTTTTCAAGCCTGAAGTTCGCTGATCCAGAGCAGGTTTGTCCACTAAACTTTATTTCAGACCAACTCCACCACATCTAAATGATAGCTGTTAGTTTGTGTTGGAGTTCTTATAGACTGAACACCAAATATCAGACGAAACTGTGATTTATGATGATAAATGAATTAGTTCAGCTTGGTGATCATGACTCCAAACTGCTGAACTCTGAGCACAACACTATGGTTTCACTCAAATCAGAAGACTTGTTCTGAAGGAAACTGCTGATGTTCCAACTGCAGAGATAATCAGACACAAGTCGACATGAAGAGCAGGAGACTGGAGAAGAAAAATAACCACAAGTTCTTTCAGCTTATGGGCATTCATATATCATGTTGTATTGTTAGATATATCTTGTGTTTTTTGTGATAATATTTTATTTCTTAATATAACAAGTATGCTTGATATGCTTAAATGGTTTTATATATATATATATATATATATATATATATATATTGTGAGTTTTAGTTGGGCAGGTTATGTTTTGTCGGATACGTCAAACACGCCTAGCGATATTTGACCGGATCTCCTTGCTGATTGGCTAGTTCAAATGACATCATCGTAGAGTTTATTTTAACATGACAGTGCCCTCGGTAAAGTTGAACTGGACGATATTTCACTGTACACGGCAAACGGCGGGTTGCGCTGTTTTTTCGGCCTTCTAAATTTATTCACCATGGAACAGCCGCGGTCGGGCGGGAACTTAAAGGCGATCGGAGATCTCCTTATTTCACATTCATGATAGTAGCTCAATTTTGCTGATTTTCATTATTGAAAATTGGCATATTTTACCATTCACTATTTTCAGGGGTGGACTGATCAAAGGTTTTCCAGACATGACACTGACAGAGAAAAAACAGGATAAACACACGTGCCAATGTGGACTTCTGTGTTTTCATTTTTATTCTGTCTTGAATTTACAGTTTTTGTTTATCATCCGTCCTACACAGAAAATTGCCAAGACTGCAAAAATTATTTCCACCGCGTGGCAAAAAGCACCGGTGGACATAATTTTGCGCGCGACAGTGGAAATAATTTCGGGCATGGCTATGCCACATTTTTGAGCTGCTTTTAGCATCCAAGAATCCCTCGAACTATTCCCACCACGTGGCGAAAAGCGGCGGTGGAAATAATTTTGGGCATGGCTATGCCACGTTTTTGAGCTGCTTTTAGCATCCGAGAATCCCTCCGGCAGTAGGTGATTTTCTGTTCTGATTCAAACGACTTTATGGCACCCAAAACGGCATAGAATCCCTCCGCCAGTAGGTGATTTTCTGTTCCGAAACAACTTTATGGCACCCAAAACAGCATTTAAAGATGAAAAATTAGCACCAACACTCAATGCCGAGGGCACCGCCGCCATGTTGAAATACCCTCTACGATGACGTCATTTGAACCAGCCAATCAGCGAGGAGATCCTGTCAAATATCGCTAAGTGCATGTTTGTCGTATCCGGCAAAATATACACTACGTTTTAGTTATGCATGTCAACTGGTCTGGACTGGGTTTATCTGATCAGAAACAAAGGAGGTAGGTTCCAACTGAGGAATACTTTGACTTTGTATGGGACAGGATTACAATAAGGACCGGGTAGAATTAACAGTACAGGGTGGTCCAAAAAAATACCCTATTTTCTTTTTGATCTCATTTTTTACTCAGATGAGATATTTTGAAAATTCTTTCACCAAACATTAGCAGAATGATGGGAGATTATGTCCTTCAAATCTGATAGAAATTGAAACATTTTTGGTGGTCTGTCCTTAATAGTTGATAATATGTTCTATCCTCTTTGACAAATAACTGCAGCAACACGAACGTTGAAATTTTCGATTACTCGTCCAATCATGTCAGCTGGTATGTGCCTGATTTATTGCGATCAGTTTGCCTTTGCAAGATTCGAATTTTGTAAGGATAGAGCTTAAGGTCATCATAGAGGATCCTCAAAACTGATGACCTCGAAATGCCAACTTCTTGTGAGAGACGGCGTGTTGATTTCCTAGGGGATTCCTCAAGCCGTTCCCGCAAAGTCTCAATGTTGTTGGGAGTTCTGGCTGAAGGAAGTCGACCGCTGTGACCTTTATTGGCATTTGCTACACTTCCAGTCTCCCGAAATTTGGCCACCAAACGTTCAATTGTCCTATCAGATACTTTGTTCCTGCCAAAATCTCTCCTGCATTGTCTTTGTGTCAGAAGCACCGATTTTGTGGCAAAGTAGGCCTCAATGATTTTTATCTGCTGCTGCTTATTATACTGTCCAGCTTGATCCATAATGGTGTCAAAAGAATCTCCCAGGCCCGCTGTCTACACCACCTGAAAAATACAGCAAAATGTTGTAAAACACAAATTTGGGAGGAAATACAAAATAGGGCACTTTTTTTGGACCACCCTGTAAATGGTAAAGGGACTGCATTTATATAGCGCTTTTCCATCAGACGCTCAAAGGGCTTTACAAATAATGCTTCACATTCACTCCGATGTGAGGGTGCTGCCATACAAGGTGCTCACTACACACCGGGAGCAATAGGGGATTAAAGACCTTGCCCAAGGGCCCTTAGTGATTTTCCAGTCAGGATGGGATTTGAACCGAGGATCTTCTGGTCTCGAGCCCAGTGGTCAGACAGTAACTGACTGTCTGACTAACCGACCAGTTGCAGCAGGTATGTAAGGAAAATGTTCACGTCGGGTGATCAAGGTTGGTGACTCCTGCTTTAGGACGTCTGTCTCAGCACAGGGACATTTCTGTGTTGCCTCACACTTGTGATTGGTCAGCCTGGGTAGCAGAGCAGCGGCAGATGATTAAATCAGCCTGTTTTTAGTCTTTCCTTCACTTGGTCGTTGACACTCTCTTTCTTTTGTGTGTTTTAAAGTCTTTCTACAAACATGTCTGACGTCCAGCAGCTGAGGGACACATTGAAACTACAGTTAACACCTGCAGATGAAGGAATGATCACAGACCAGGAAGAACAAATGTGTGATTTAAAAGAAGAGAACAAAAGAGGTAAAGGGCTGGATGCTTTTTAAAAAAATCCTCTATATCTTCTACTAAACTGTTTTGTTTACTCAGCTTTGTGTTACTGATACTTTATAATAGAGGTGCACTGATCTATCGGGCACCAATCATTATTGGCCGATCACGCCTTGATCGGTGATCGGCAAAATGCGCCGATCAAAACGACCGATCACAACAGTGCAGGCAGTAGCGCAGGGAGCGCTTGGTCCTGTCATGATACGCTTTCCTCTGTGACGTAAACTCATTTTGACTTCTGATATGAGCTGGACAGACAAGGAGAGCAATCGCCATCATCTAATGTAGTCCATGTCCGTCCAACTCATATCCAGGGATGAGATTTTTTCCACGGATTTGACAGTCCTGGGGGTCGATTTTGTGAAACGTCCAAATCTGTTGAGAAAATTTTAGGGGGGGGGGTAAAAATGCAAACAAAAAATTAATGCCAGGAGTACCTTTAGGGGCTTTCACAATGGCGTATTCGTAGAGCTGCTCATTACAGTATTGTGTTTCATTTAAATACGGCTGAAATATGCGCCTACTCAGCCTTTAACAGTGTTCGTTCATACTTGCTGCTGCATGTGTTTTGCGTTTTAATGTGTGCACCCCGTCGCGTGTGCCATGCTGCACCAGTTTCAGTGCTATTTTCTGTGTCTGTGGAAGTGCACTCTGTTCTCTACTGCATGGTGTGGTGCGGCTCAAAAACCATTATTAGGGCCCGAGTAGGCAACGTCCTAAGAGGACCCTATTGTAATTGCGCTGTTTATTATTATTATTATTAGGGCCCGAGTAGGCAACGTCCTACGAGGACCCTATTGTAATTGCGCTGTTTATTATTATTATTATTTATTATTATTATTATTATTCTCACTTTTGAAATCGAAATTTCGGCCTCTTCCCATGCTCAAAAACTCACCAAACTTTCCAAAGTTGTCCGGCCGGATCCGAAATTCGATATTTTGGGGGCGTCGCACATGGTCGCAGAAAAATCGCGAAATAGCGCCCCCTAGAAATTTTCAAAAACCCCTCCTCATTGGACTTTTTTCATCGTAGCTTCACGAAATTCGGTACACATATTTACCATGCCAGGACGCACGAAAAAGTCTCTTACTGTCATGGTGAAATATCGACAGGAAGTCGGCCATTTTGATTTAAGTTTCGATTTTGAGCAAATTTTTTGCCATTTTTGGCCATTTCCAGTACTTACATTTGAACGAACTCGTCCTAGGGATTTCATCCGATTGTCTTCAAATTTTGTCAAAATCATCACAACACAATGGTGATCAAAAGTTATCCAAAGATTGCCGGATCCGAAATTCGATATTTTGGGGGCGTCGCACATGGTCGCAGAAAAATCGCGAAATAGCGCTCCCTAGAAATTTTCAAAAACCCCTCCTCATTGGGCTTTTTTCATCGTAGCCTCACGAAATTCGGTACACATATTTACCATGCCAGGACGCACGAAAAAGTCTCTTACTGTCATGGTGAAATATCGACAGGAAGTCGGCCATTTTGATTTAAGTTTCGAATTTGAGCAAATTTTTGCCATTTTTGGCCATTTCCAGTACTTACATTTGAACAAACTCGTCCTAGGGATTTTATCCGATCGTCTTCAAATTTGGTCAAAATCATCACAACACAATGGTGATCAAATGTTATCAAAAGATTCTAATTAAGTCAAAAGGCGTGGCTGCTAGGGGTCGTCAAACTTTGGCGAGCTTTTCGGAGCACGCCATTTCACTTCGAACGGCTGTCATGCCCACATACATCATCGTAGATCCTTCAAACTTGCTGGACATGATGAGGGCTCCGCCCTGAACGTCTACATATCTTAAGTTCCCACCTGCGCCATAGCGCCCTCCGCTGGTGGCGGGAAATGTCCTATTTTTACTTTAAGAGGTCCTGATGTCACATACTTAACCCAATCAACTTCATTCCACTTCTAAAACATGCAGAACAAATTGGTGAACATAGGCGATGAACGCCGTGAAGTTACGAGTAATGGCGTCCGTGTGGCGGCGTGCCGAATATTGCCCATTCGCCATGAAATTACGTTCTTCCTTTTGGCTTTTTAATTTTGTCACATCATCATGAAAATTGATACACAGGTCGAGCACGACAACCTCTTACAGTTCATAGGGGCGTCGCCCATGGGCGGGGCAAAATGCCTCAATAGCGCCCCCTTGAAACTTTCAAAAACCCCTCCCCTCCCCATAGGAGTTTTTTGGAGTAGGGAGATGAAAATTGGTACACATGTGACTTGCATAGACGTACAAAAAAGTCTCTTGCACCATGGGTCTACTCCAAACAGGAAGTCGGCCATTTTGAATTTTCTTCTCATTTTGGCGTGATTTCCACATGTTGTATTTGAACGAACTCCTCCTAGGGATTTTGTCCAGTGCACTTCAAATTTCTTCCACATCACCCACAGACGATACTGACCAAAAGTTATCGAAAGCTTTTCTTTATGTCGAAGGGTGTGGCCGCTATGGCGCCGCCATTTTGACCCTTCGCCATGGAACATTATACTTAAACAGGTACTGATTTCACATGCTTAACACCATCAACTTCCTTCCACTTCTAAAACATGCAGAACAACTTGGTGAACATAGGCGATGATCGCCGCGAACTTACGAGTAACGGCTTCTGTGTGGTGGCGTACCGAATATCGCCCCTTCGCCATGAAATTACGTTCTTCCTTTTGACGGCTTTAATTTTGTCATATCATCATGAAAATTGATACACAGGTCAAGCATGACAACCTCCTACAATTCATAGGGGCCTCGCCCATGGGCGGGTCAAAGTGCCTCAATAGCGCCCCCTTGAAAATTTCAAAAACCCCTCCCCATAGGGGTTTTTTGGAGTAGGGAGATGAAAATTGGTACATGTGTGACTTGCATAGACGTACAAAAAAGTCTCTTGCACCATGAGTCTACTCCAAACAGGAAGTCGGCCATTTTGAATTTTCTTCTCATTTTGAAATGATTTCCACATGTTGTATTTGAACGAACTCCTCCTAGGGATTTTGTCCAATGCACTTCAAATTTCTTTGACAACATCCAAAGATGATACTGACCAAAAGTTATCGAAAGCTTTTCTCTATGTTGAAGGGTGTGGCCGCTATGGTGCCGCCATTTTGACCCTTTGCCATGGAACATCAAGTCATGATAACTCCTTCATGCTTTGCCTGATTGACTTGAAACTTCACATGTATGATGACGGTTGGCCCTTCAACACACCTGGCCCCTCAGTTTGTACACTGAGCGCCCCCTAGTGGATGAACCATCAACATGTCATAACTCCATGCATTGTGGGATTTGCTTGAAATTTGAACTGTGGGATGAGTGGTTGCCCCTGTGCGCAAATGCCCACATTTGGTCACAAGGGTCGCGTGGAACGAGGGCCCGTATATGACTGCTTGCAGTCCTAGTTATTATTTTATTTTATTTTTTTATGCAGCGAGTGCACGTTTATTTTAGAGTCACAGCTCTTTTCAGCTTTGATCAGACTGATCGATCAGGGCGTTTGATGAGCGCACCGACATGCAGCGAGTGCGCGTTTATTTTATAGAGTCACAGCTCTGAT
This sequence comes from Thalassophryne amazonica, assembly GCF_902500255.1. Classification (NCBI taxonomy): domain Eukaryota; kingdom Metazoa; phylum Chordata; class Actinopteri; order Batrachoidiformes; family Batrachoididae; genus Thalassophryne; species Thalassophryne amazonica. The sequence goes on from NC_047105.1 coordinate 126,853,403, forward strand.
TAGACACACAGAGAGAGAGAGAGAGAGAGAGAGAGAGGGAGGGAGGGAGGAGAGAGAGCGAGTTTATTTTATTTTAACGAGTCTGATAGAGGAGAGAGAGCGGGTTTATTTTAAGGAGACTCAGACTCCTCAAAAAAAAACTCAGAGAGAGATATTTTACGAAACGATGCGACACAGTGAAACAGTCCTCATATATAATTAGTCCAGTATGATAAAGTGAAGCAATGATCTTGTGATACAGTTATGTGTTATAGGTGGAGATCACATCGACTAAATATAAACCTTATATGGTCTGATTGTTCAATGGACGTAGAACATTGGATTATACATGTACATGTATTTGAGGATATACATGTACATGTATGTTTGTTGACAAGTGTGCCATGCTGAAAGTGGAGAATGCTGAAAATCAATTAAGTCTAGTTATGAAAAAATATTTTGGTCACAAAAATACACATGTACAGTAGATGGTCTTAGTAAGGGTTTATAGATATGAACACCTGGCATTTATAGTAGTTTTTAAATATCATTTTAGTGCAATTTACATGTTTTAAAACAGCAAAAATGCTTTGGCTCCACCCTGGACCCTGGCTTATTTTCCTCTGAAAATCGAATTTGCCAATCTCATCCCTGCACATCAGAAGTCAAAATGAGTCAAATGGCTCTGAGAGATCTAAATAGACTGCTGTGTAATGAATGGAACCACACTGCCATCTAGTGGATATCCAGTGTGCTTGACTGTGTATTTGTGAATCAGTAAGCATTTGTTTGTGGATCTGTGGATTTCGCGAAAAGAATGTCTCAAAATTACGTCACAGAGGAAAGTGATGAATGCATGTAATTGGTGATCCACAAATGCTGAAACTCAATTCACAAATACAATTTCCAGTTTTACAAATGTAATTTTTTTTTTTTTTTTTTTTTTTTTTTTTTTTTTACAAATTAAGTTTTATATTTGCAAACACAACATTATTTGCAAAGACCAATTTACAAGTTACAAATATGAAATTTGCATTTGTGGATATCTGAACACATTTGCAAATCAATGATTATTTGTAGATCACCCTGTGTGCATTTACAAATATTGAGACAATTTTAACCCCATAGAATGAGGGCTGTATTTTACATTCTCAACGTATTATCTGTAGGTTGTAACCTGAGCAACATGAAACATGGAAAAAAAAAAGCTTGCTGGTAGAACAAAGTGTAATAAAACAAAAGTTGCCAGTTTATTCTAGTGTCTTTATTTGAATGCATGTTTTTTGTTTTCATCATTAAGTTTTAATGCAAAAATAGTCCTATACATTAGACCTATATTCTTATTTTGGGCATGACCCAAATATGTACTTGATCGGTATCGGCAGATCAAAATTTCAGTGATCGGTGATCGGCCTAAAAAATCCTGATCGGTGCACCTCTACTTTATAACATGTTGTAACGGTCAAATATTTTTCTCATCGTCAGTTCTTTATTCGACAGGATAAGGAATATTTTGATGAAAGATACATATAAAATTTCTCCATATTCTGTAAAATCTCTGGATAATTTATTCCTGAAGGAAAGTGATGTCACCATCCTCAATGTTTCGACTCCCTTTGTCCAAAATCAGAAGGCACTTTGAATTTAAAAATAAACAAAGGTAACTGAAAGGATTCTGGTGGCAGTGATTTGTGTATTCTGGCATGTAGAGGTTTGGTTTATTTTGATCCAATACTTGGCACTAAATAGTCAACATCAGTAACCTGTTGTACATGGGTAATGCCTGGTTCACACAGCAGGATTTTAAAATTATCTGTAGGTTTCCAAAACCTGAGAGACCACACACGTGGAGATAAAAAAAAAAAAATCATAGCTCTAACAGGTTTGTTCAGCCACACGGTGAAGTCTACACACCACACATGAAAAGATTTCACTCATGAACATTCCCAGGTCAAACAGGAAATCTCACAAAATCTCTCGAGATTCAACGTGACTTCAGAGTAAACAGACAGAGATAGTTTGTGGACTATATAAAACAGAGGGGGGAAAAGATACAAAAAGAAAATGTGTTCTTTCAAGGAGTGGAGAGAGCGCAACCACCAGGCTTTCTGGTAAGTCAGAACAGCTGTTTTGATTTTTATTTTCTGCTCCGTATGTCTGTCAGCTCGCTTTCTCATTGGCTACACGTCACATTCTGTAGGCTGCGTGCTCGTTTGTGGTCGGAGGACACAACACACACTGTGATATCGGGCTAAGACAATCCAACATGTGCGATTTGCGATCGGGGTTAGAATACTGTTCAACGCTTGAGAGGCAACAGAGTAAACAACAATCCAACATTGTGATGAGATTGTAAGTTCACATTTTCATCACAATACTACCCCAAAATGCTAAGACTACTCTAAACACGCTCTAAACAGGCTATGAAAACCTGAGCTTTGAATATAAATATATTGGCATGCATTTATCACACTGTTACGATCGAGATAGATCGATGGATAAACAAGACAATGGCAGTTCCTGAATGTAAGATGACGTTTTACAGCCAAATCTAATAGCCAATCATGGTAGACACCTTCTAGCCAATCAGAGGCGAAAAGGGCAGAACCCCTACCATCCTGGGTTTCTCAAATTTTGCGCCTGGCTGCTGTCTCTCTCTGGCTGGTGTGAGGAGCTCAGCACTCCACCTGCCTTCACTGCACCCCCCACTGCGCATGCGTCATGTCAAAATGTCAACAATGGTTCACAGATTAAAACCTTGTTTCTGCTTAAAACCACTCCAGTCATCATCTCTCTCAGAGACATATCTGAAGCTTTTGTACAACAATCATTTCTACATAAAGGACAGGAGAGCAATCACAGCATGACAACAGCACATCTGAGAGGGGAGTGACTATTTGCCCGGCGGCCGGGCACCCACAGTCGAAGTTTGCTATTTGCCCAGCTCCTGTCTCTCTCTGGCCGGTGTGAGGGGTTCAGCAATCCCCTCACACTGGGTGAGTGACAACTCTGTCCGACCACACTGGCGAACAGTCTCTGAAAGGCGTTCACAGGATGCAGGACTGCTCTGTGTTCCTCGTGTGAAGACAAAAGCCAAAGGGCTTTCTCTCATCGTGCCCCTGTGCTGCGGAATGGTCTCCCAGTGTCAGACAGTTGGACTCTGTGGAGACTTTTGAAACCAGACTTAAGACACGTCTATGTACTCTGTCCTATGGCGCCTTGAGGTGACGCTGTCGTGAGTTGGCGCCGTCGGAAGTCGCCAACAGCCTGCGGCCCAGCGAAGATGGTAAGCTGAGCCCGCGACCTGCCGGAGGTTGCAAGCTGAGCCCGCCACTCGCTGCGGCATCAAAGGCCATCACCAGCATTGGCAGTCGGCTTGTTGTTCCTGCGGGGAAGCTGGGACGACACAGGCTAAGCTAGGCTAGCTTAGCCTAACCTATCATCAGTTAATCACCAGGCCTCAGTGACAGCTAAGTGATCTAGTCCGCCATGACTGTATAAACTGTCTACTGTCTATCATGCCACCTAAAAAGATAATAAGTGGAGAGGAACTAGAGCACATAAAACATCCATCCATTTTCTTCCGCTTTATCCGGAGTCGGGTCGCGGGGGCAGCAGCTTAAGCAAAGCCACCCAGACCTCCCGATCTACACACCTCCCCCAGCTCCTCCGGGGGAACCCCAAGGCGTTCCCAAGCCAGCCGAGAGACGTAGTCCCTCCAGCTAGTCCTGGGTCTTCCCTGGGACCTCCTCCCGATTGGTGGTGCCTGGAACACCTCTCCAGCAAGGCGTCCAGGGGGTATCCAGAAAAGATGCCCGAGCCACCTCAACGAGCTCCTTTTGACGTGGAGGAGCAGCGGCTCAACTCCGAGCTCCTCCCGAGTGACCGAGCTCCTCACCCTATCTCTAAGGGAGCGCCCAGCCACCCTGCGGAGGAAACTCGTCTCAGCCGCTTGTGCTCGCGATCTCGTTCTTTCGGTCATGAGCCAAATCTCATGACCATAGGTGAGGATCGGAACGTAGACCGATCAGTAAATCGAGAGCTTTGCCCCCCTACTCAGCTCTCTTCACCACCACGGTCCGATACAGCGACCGCATCACTGCAGATGCTGCACCGATCCGTCTATTGATCTCACGCTTCATCCGTCCCTCACTCGTGAACAAGATCCCGAGATACTTAAACTCCTACACTTGAGGCAAGGACACTCCACCGACCTGAAGAGGGCAAAGCACCTTTTTCCAGTCGAGAACCATGGCCTCAGATTTGGAGGTGCTGATTTTCATCCCGGCTGCAAACTGCCCCAGTGCACGCTGAAGGTCCTGATTTGAGGAAGCCAACAGAACCACATCGTCCGCAAACAGCAGAGACGAGATTCTGTGGTTCCCAAACCAGACCCCCTCTACACCCTGGCTGCGCCTAGAAATTCTGTCCATAAAGATAATGAACAGAACCGGTGACAAAGAGCAGCCCTGGCAGAGGCCAACGTGCACTGGAAACAGGTTTGACTTACTACCGGCAATGCGAACCAAGCTCTTGCTGCGGTCGTTCAGGGACCGGATAGCCCTTAGCAAAGAACCCCGGACCCGGTACTCCCAGAGCACCCCCCACAGGGTGCCCCAAGGGACATGGTCAAACGCCTTCTCCAGATCCACAAAGCACATGTGGACTGGTTGGGCGAACTCCCATGAACCCTCGAGCACCCGATGGAGCGTGTAGAGCTGGTCCAGTGTGCCGCGACCAGGACGAAAACCACACTGCTCCTCCTGAATCCGAGGTTCGACTATCGGTCGAATTCTCCTCTCCAGTACTCTGGAATAGACCTTACCGGGGAGGCTGAGGAGTGTGGTCCCCCTGTAGTTGGAACACACCCTCCGGTCCCCCTTCTTAAACAGAGGGACCACCACCCTGGTCTTCCAATCCAGAGGCACTGTCCCCGACCTCCACGCGATGTTGCAGAGGCATGTCAGCCAAGACAGTCCCACAACATCCAGAGACTTAAGGTACTCAGGACGGATTTCATCCACCCCAGGAGCCTTGCCACTGAGGAGCTTTCTAACCACCTCAGTGACTTCGGCCTGGGTAATGGAGTCTGCCTCTGAGTCCCCAGTCTCTGCTTCCTCTTCGGAAGACGTGACGATGGGATTGAGGAGATCCTCGAAATATTCCTTCCACCGCCCGACAACATCCCCGTCAGGGTCAACAGCTCCCCACCCACACCATAGACAGTGCTGGTGGAGAGCTGCTTCCGCCTCCTGAGGCATCGGACGGTTTGACAGAATTTCTTCGAGGCTGACCGATAGTCCTCCATGAGCTGTAGCCAAGTCCTCCGCCATCACAGCATTTTTTTTTTCTCTATTTAAAAAAAAATATGTTTATGTCCTTGTTGATTTCAGGCATTTTTCCACACCTTTTACAGGACAATGATGTTCGCACAGTGGTAAAGTTTCTGGCTAACAATCAGAGCTTTTGTAAATTGCAGGTTTGAATCCCATGGGTGGCATGTTTTTTTTTGTTGTTTATTTTTCACAGTAGCTGCGCAATGGGGTTACACATGCTCCAGCTGCTCAATTTCAATTTATTTTCCTTTATATAGCGCCAAATCACAACAAAGTTGCCTCAAGGCGCGTCACAGAAGAAAGGTCTAACCTTATCAACCCCTCACACTGTGTTCCTGCTGCGACTCATGCACGACACCATCGCGTGCACAAAACCGTCGCAGCGGGATCGTTCATGCCTGCCCGTCGGCTCGATGTATTTGTGGTTTATGCATAGGAGCTGTTCTGCCATGATTCGACCTGATTTGTACTTTATTCGTACTACGTGCGAAGGGGCCCTTAAACTTGGCTGTAATGCCGCATTCACACCAGGCATGGCGCGAGCGACAGCAGCGACAGGTTGCCATGTAATCCCTAGGACGCGTTTTGGTGCCAAGCCACACATCGCGACGTGAATGAAGCGACACGAGTGAAGTGATTTTGAGCAATTGGCGCGTTTGTGGCGCGATATTGTGTCATGTCACATTGCCCTCCTCCCCAAGTTGAAAAATCTGAAGTTTTTCGTCTTGTCACGCTGTGATGACCAATCAGGGACTGAATATGTAGTGACGTGGAGATGTCTGGAGTTTGACTGAGGATGTGAACATGTCCTGTCTCTGGTAGCCCTTTATTTCACAATTCTGACAGAGTTTTTGGAGTGAGCTGCAGCCCCGCAGCAGGGGGAGCGGAGGTTTTTTTTTGTTTTGTCTTGTTTTTTCCTTTATGTGCGCGTGCGAGCGAAACGTCTGTGAAGAATATTTTATTAATTAACTACACAGATGCATAATAAAACAAATGGTGACTGGTTTCTAAACTCAATTATGACAGAGTTTTTTGGGGAAGAGTGAGGAGCAGCCCCACAGCAAGGAGCGGGATTTTTTTTTTTTTTTTTTTATTGTTTACATATGCACGCATGAATGGGACAGGAGGTCCTCAAACTGGGTCCCGCAGAGGCGGAAGGACCGCTGAAAGCGGCCGTCATCCAGACGCAGCTCCTGCAGCAAATGATGATACTCCTGGAGTTGGGAGCACAACAACTCGCTCCGTGTGATCAAGGTCCATCATGTTAACTTGACTGACAACCGGAGCCGGTGAGCGGAATGGAAGCTCCTCCTATTTGATGACGCACTGGGGCAAATTTTCACAGCGAAAACAGAGCGACACACCAGGCGATGGTGGTGCGTCCATTGCCACGCAACCGAAGCAAATTTGTGGCGTCTGGTCGCACCTGGTGTGAATGCAGCATAAGAGATGCAGCAGCTGTTGCAAACCTCTTGGTTTGTGCTCTGATACTGTCCTGTGGAAAACTGTCCATGACCTCATGTAAAGATGGAAAACGTGGTGTTGGATGCCATCTGTGACATGTGTTTTGGAAAAGTTGCAGCTTCTTTCCAAACATCTTGCTGTGTGCATGTAGCTGCTCACCACGGCGTCTTTACCGTAGACGCTAACGTTCAGCGGATTTGATTTCATTTGTTCCTTGAGGAACAAATGAAATAATGTGACATTCCCCTGTGAGAGAAAAAATTTGTTACAGTGCAGACCGCCGACTGAGCCACCTCATGTCGTTGTGATGTAATAAATCTCTTTATATGGCTGTGAAGTTATGTGAGCTCTGATTGGCTGATTAGTGATTGGCAGTGGTGGGCACAGCTAACCAAAAAGTTAGCTTCGATAACAGATAATCAGCTAACTAAAAAGTTATCTTTTATAAAGCTAAACCGATAAACCACCCAAAAATTTATCGGAAGCTACAGCTAACCAATACCTTCCAGTATTGTCTCCAGTACACTTGCAACCATTAACAAGCTGATTTTGAGTTTTAACACCACAATCGCTTCTGGTAGCATCAAAGGCGATCACAGACCCAAACAATGAGTCAGCACTTCTGTCTTTGCGCGTCCTGACCACTGCTGGTTAGCTCCTGTTTACTACATCGCTTACAGCAGTGAAACAGCAGAGAGGAGCAGCAAAGCTCAACTCTCTACTCAATAGCAGTGTCGCCGTGAGGCGGGGGTCTTGGAAAATAAAACAGTGCTGACTTATGGATTTGTTTTATATATAAAATTAATACCGATAGAATAACTCCATTAATGTCAATTTTGTCATTTTACAAAGTTCAAAGTAACATATATCTCTTAATTTTAAATAACGCACTAATTCTGAAGTTTTGTAACAAACACAGACAGATGCCAAAGGGATTATGGGTAAAATGTGCCTCCGCGAACAGACTCATTGACTCATTGATTCTATGTAAAAACCAACACGTTTATGTGAGGTGTGTGTGTTGGTGTTTACATATAAATGTGCTTTTGTAAAATATGCCTTTTTTTATTTGTTAAAAAAAGCCAAAATTTCAAGTTGTTGACAACCATCTGATATAACCGGGGTCAAAATAAACAGAACACTGCCATGTACTGGCGTCCAGATGCTCATACTGCCATGAACACTGAACACTACTGGCCAGTAGATGGCAGTAGAGACGTGAAAACTTGCCAAAACAAAATTCCAGATAATCCGTGTCTGCTACGTTTAAGATGTATGGAATTTAATAAACGCAAACTGAATTTCAGACATCTTTTATATATATATATATATATATATATATATATATATATATATATATATATATATATATATATATATATATATATATATATATATATATATATAATTACTCTGGAGCGAAGACGACAGACTGTGTTTGACATAAACAGGACTCTAAATAGCAAACAGGAATCAATTGCAATGATTCCAATTAAAAATAATGAATAAGCAACCTGGGCTTCTTCTGGCATTTTTCCATAAAACAAACACAATAACAACGTCATACCATGCCTCGCACTCTATGATTGCTGGGATAGGCTCCAGCCCCCCACGACCCTTGATTGGACTAAGCGGTTGAAGGTCTGTCTGTCTGTCTGTCGGTCGGGCGGGCGGGCGGCTGCCCGGTAGTGCTGACCTCCTTAACAATCTGGAACCAATTAAGGAAACAGTTCAGGCTTGTGGGCCCCTCTGTTCTAACTTCTGTATACAGAAATTGTGTCTTTGAACCATCTAGAACTTACCCAGCATTCCGGGCCTGGCACAGTAATGGTATAAATTCAGTGAATGACTTAAACATAGGCAATATATTTTCATCATTCGAACAACTGTCTGCTACTTATAACCTCCCAAATAGTCATCTTTTCCATTTTTTTCCAGATCAGGGCCTTTGTTAAAAAAAATATTCCCACATTTTCCGAATTGTCCTCCAGAAACCTTATTAGAAGCCCTACTCTCTACAGATCCGTTAGATAAAGGATGTATCTCGGTTTTATATAAGTCTATCTGGTCAGCATCTTCAGCGTCCCTTAATGCAATCAAGAATGCATGGGAGGAAAGCCTTAACATTACACTTATTGAGCAACAGTGGAAATCTGTTTTGTCTCTTATTCATGCATCATCTATTTGTTCCCGTCATATCAATCAAGCAATCACTTTTATTTATATAGCGCCAAATCACAACAAACAGTTGCCCCAAGGCGCTTTATATTGGTGATTTCATTAATGTTCAGGTGTTTCAGTGGGTGATTTCATTGACAACCAGGTGGTTATGTTCAAGGGAGAAGCTCATCAGCAACCCACCTGCTGAGGTGATTGGTTGCAAGGAAAACCTGCAGTGTCTCGGCCCTCGTTGCCCACCCCTGCTGCAGCAGAACTAGGCTCAGGGAGGGGCAGTCTTCTGCTGGGACTGGTTGGGGCTGAGGGAGAGAACCAGGAAAAAGACATGCTGGGAGCAGAGATCAATCACTAATGATTAAATGCAGAGTGGTGCATACAGAGCAAAAAGAGAAAGAAACACTCAGTGCATCATGGGAACCCCCCAGCAGTCTAAGTCTATAGCAGCATAACTAAGGGATGGTTCAGGGTCACTTGATCCAGCCCTAACTATAAGCTTTAGCAAAAAGGAACGTTTTAAGCCTAATCTTAAAAGTAGATAGGGTGTCTGTCTCCCTGATCTGAATTGGGAGCTGGTTCCACAGGAGAGGAGCCTGAAAGCTGAAGGCTCTGCCTCCCATTCTACTCTTACAAACCCTAGGAACTACAAGTAAGCCTGCAGTCTGAGAGCGAAGCGCTCTATTGGGGTGATATGGTACTATGAGGTCCCTAAGATAAGATGGGACCTGATTATTCAAAACCTTATAAGTAAGAAGAAGAATTTTAAATTCTATTCTAGAATTAACAGGAAGCCAATGAAGAGAGGCCAATATGGGTGAGATATGCTCTCTCCTTCTAGTCCCCGTTAGTACTCTAGCTGCAGCATTTTGAATTAACTGAAGGCTTTTCAGGGAACTTTTAGGACAACCTGATAATAATGAATTACAATAGTCCAGCCTAGAGGAAATAAATGCATGAATTAGTTTTTCAGCATCACTCTGAGACAAGACCTTTCTAATTTTAGAGATATTGCGTAAATGCAAAAAAGCAGTCCTACATATTTGTTTAATATGCGCTTTGAATGACATATCCTGATCAAAAATGACTCCAAGATTTCTCACAGTGTTACTAGAGGTCAGGGTAATGCCATCCAGAGTAAGGATCTGGTTAGACACCATGTTTCTAAGATTTGTGGGGCCAAGTACAATAACTTCAGTTTTATCTGAGTTTAAAAGCAGGAAATTAGAGGTCATCCATGTCTTTATGTCTGTAAGACAATCCTGCAGTTTAGCTAATTGGTGTGTGTCCTCTGGCTTCATGGATAGATAAAGCTGGGTATCATCTGCGTAACAATGAAAATTTAAGCAATGCCGTCTAATAATACTGCCTAAGGGAAGCATGTATAAAGTGAATAAAATTGGTCCTAGCACAGAACCTTGTGGAACTCCATAATTAACCTTAGTCTGTGAAGAAGATTCCCCATTTACATGAACAAATTGTAATCTATTAGATAAATATGATTCAAACCACCGCAGCACAGTGCCTTTAATACCTATGGCATGCTCTAATCTCTGTAATAAAATTTTATGGTCAACAGCATCAAAAGCAGCACTGAGGTCTAACAGAACAAGCACAGAGATGAGTCCACTGTCTGAGGCCATAACAAGATCATTTGTAACCTTCACTAATGCTGTTTCTGTACTATGATGAATTCTAAAACCTGACTGAAACTCTTCAAATAGACCATTCCTCTGCAGATGATCAGTTAGCTGTTTTACAACTACCCTTTCAAGAATTTTTGAGAGAAAAGGAAGGTTGGAGATTGGCCTATAATTAGCTAAGATAGCTGGGTCAAGTGATGGCTTTTTAAGTAATGGTTTAATTACTGCCACCTTAAAAGCCTGTGGTACATAGCCAACTAATAAAGATAGATTGATCATATTTAAGATCGAAGCATTAAATAATGGTAGGGCTTCCTTGAGCAGCCTGGTAGGAATGGGGTCTAATAGACATGTTGATGGTTTGGATGAAGTAACTAATGAAAATAACTCAGACAGAACAATCTGAGAGAAAGAGTCTAACCAAATACTGGCATCACTGAAAGCAGCCAAAGATAACGATACGTCTTTGGGATGGTTATGAGTAATTTTTTCTCTAATAGTTAAAATTTTATTCTCATCATCATCATCAATTTTATTTATATAGCGCCAAATCACAACAAACAGTTGCCCCAAGGCGCTTTATATTGTAAGGCAAGGCCATACAATAATTACGTAAAAACCCCAACGGTCAAAACGACCCCCTGTGAGCAAGCACTTGGCGACAGTGGGAAGGAAAAACTCCCTTTTAACAGGAAGAAACCTCCAGCAGAACCAGGCTCAGGGAGGGGCAGTCTTCTGCTGGGACTGGTTGGGGCTGAGGGAGAGAACCAAGAAAAAGACATGCTGTGGAGGGGAGCAGAGATCAATCACTAATGATTAAATGCAGAGTGGTGCATACAGAGCAAAAAGTGAAAGAAACAGTGCATCATGGGAACCCCCCAGCAGTCTAAGTCTATAGCAGCATAACTAAGGGATGGTTCAGGGTCACCTGATCCAGCCCTAACTATAAGCTTTAGCAAAAAGGAAAGTTTTAAGCCTAATCTTAAAAGTAGAGAAGGAATACTCGGCTCAATAGAGCTCTGACTCTTTGTCAGCCTGGCTACAGTGCTGAAAAGAAACCTGGGGTTGTTCTTATTTTCTTCAATTAGTGATGAGTAGTAAGATGTCCTAGCTTTACGGAGGGCTTTTTTATAGAGCAACAGACTCTTTTTCCAGGCTAAGTGAAGATCTTCTAAATTAGTGAGGCGCCATTTCCTCTCCAACTTACGGGTTATCTGCTTTAAGCTGCGAGTTTGTGAGTTATACCACGGAGTCAGGCACTTCTGATTTAAAGCTCTCTTTTTCAGAGGAGCTACAGCATCCAAAGTTGTCTTCAATGAGGATGTAAAACTATTGACGAAATACTCTATCTCACTTACAGAGTTTAGGTAGCTACTCTGCACTGTGTTGGTATATGGCATTAGAGAACATAAAGAAGGAATCATATCCTTAAACCTAGTTACAGCGCTTTCTGAAAGACTTCTACTGTAATGAAACTTATTCCCCACTGCTGGGTAGTCCATCAGAGTAAATGTAAATTTTATTAAGAAATGATCAGACAGAAGGGAGTTTTCAGGGAATACTGTTAAGTCTTCAATTTCCATACCATAAGTCAGAACAAGATCTAAGATATGATTAAAGTGGTGGGTGGACTCATTTACATTTTGAGCAAAGCCAATTGAGTCTAATAATAGATTAAATGCAGTGTTGAGGCTGTCATTCTCAGCATCTGTGTGGATGTTAAAATCGCCCACTATAATTATCTTATCTGAGCTAAGCACTAAGTCAGACAAAAGGTCTGAAAATTCACAGAGAAACTCACAGTAACGACCAGGTGGACGATAGATAATAACAAATAAAACTGGTTTTTGGGACTTCCAATTTGGATGGACAAGACTAAGAGTCAAGCTTTCAAATGAATTAAAGCTCTGTCTGGGTTTTTGATTAATTAATAAGCTGGAATGGAAGATTGCTGCTAATCCTCCGCCTCGGCCCGTGCTACGAGCATTCTGGCAGTTAGTGTGACTCGGGGGTGTTGACTCATTTAAGCTAACATATTCATCCTGCTGTAACCAGGTTTCTGTAAAGCAGAATAAATCAATATGTTGATCAATTATTATATAATTTACTAACAGGGACTTAGAAGAGAGAGACCTAATGTTTAATAGACCACATTTAACTGTTTTAGTCTGTGGTGCAGTTGAAGGTGCTATATTATTTTTTCTTTTTTGAATTTTTATGCTTAAATAGATTTTTGCTGGTTATTGGTGGTCTGGGAGCAGGCACCGTCTCTATGGGGATGGGGGTAATGAGGGGATGGCAGGGGGAGAGAAGCTGCAGAGAGGTGCGTAAGACTACAACTCTGCTTCCTGGTCCCAACCCTGGATAGTCACGGTTTGGAGGATTTAAGAAAATTGGCCAGATTTCTAGAAATGAGAGCTGCTCCATCCAAAGTGGGATGGATGCCGTCTCTCCTAACAAGACCAGGTTTTCCCCAGAAGCTTTGCCAATTATCTATGAAGCCCACCTCATTTTTTGGACACCACTCACACAGCCAGCAATTCAAGGAGAACATGCGGCTAAACATGTCACTCCCGGTCCGATTTGGGAGTGGCCCAGAGAAAACTACAGAGTCCGTCATTGTTTTTGCAAAGTTACACACCGATTCAATGTTAATTTTAGTGACCTCCGATTGGCGTAACCGGGTGTCATTACTGCAGACGTGAATTACAATCTTACCAAATTTACGCTTAGCCTTAGTCAGCAGTTTCAAATTTCCTTCAATGTCACCTGCTCTGGCCCCCGGAAGACAATTGACTATGGTTGCTGGTGTCGCTAACTTCACATTTCTCAAAACAGAGTCGCCAATAACCAGAGTTTGATCCTCGGCGGGTGTGTCGTTGAGTGGGGAAAAACGGTTAGAAATGTGAACGGGTTGGCGGTGTACACGGGGCTTCTGTTTCGAACTACGCTTCCTCCTCACAGTCACCCAGTCGGCCTGCTTTCCCGGCTGCTCGGGATCTGCCAGAGGGAAACTAACAGCGGCTAAGCTACCTTGGTCCGCACCGACTACAGGGGCCTGGCTAGCTGTAGAATTTTCCACGGTGCGGAGCCGAGTCTCCAATTCGCCCAGCCTGGCCTCCAAAGCTATGAATAAGCTACACTTATTACAAGTACCATTACTGCTAAAGGAGGCCGAGGAATAACTAAACATTTCACACCCAGAGCAGAAAAGTGCGGGAGAGACAGGAGAAGCCGCCATGCTAAACCGGCTAAGAGCTAGTAGCTGCGCTAAGCTAGCGGATTCCTACAAACACACAAAGTGAATAATGTGTAAATAATTTAGAGGTGATTCAGCAGAGGGAGTGCTTTAGTTAAGGCACGTGAAGATTACACTGGGAAACAAATCGTTATCTAGGTAACTAGATCAATCTAACTGCGCAGATTAAACAGCTAACAGATACAGCAAAACACCGCTGTGCTCCGGAACAGGAAGTGATACAATACCGCAGTGAGAGCCAACCACCAGTAGAGGCAAGCAAGAGTCAAAAAGTCATAGATTGATCCAATGCAAGGTCTTTTTTAGGGTTCACTATACAAAGGCGAGATTGGCAAAAATGTTTCACTCTGTGAGCGATACTTGTGACAAATGCAACATGACACCAGCAAATCACACACATATGTTTTGGCTATGTTCCAAGCTGGGACCATTTTGGACATACGTTTTTTATGTGCTGAGTAGGGCCTATCACTGCACTATTACCCCCAACTCCATTTCTGCAATCTTTGGTATTCCAAAAGCACTTAAACGAGCCCTGGCGTTCACTACGCTTCTGGCCCGGAGGCTGATTCTGTTGAATTGGAAATTGCCCCATGCCGCTTCACATGTCTGCTGGGTTTGCGAAGTACTTTACAACCTTAAATTAGAGAAGCTGAGGTTTTCAATTAATGGCTCTGTTAAAACCTTCCATAACACCTGGCATCCTTTTTTTTTTACAATATATCGACTCACTGAATATTGTATACGTTTTGGAGGATGATTAGAATCAATGTTTTGTTTTTTTGTGATAGGTGTCTAGTTGGCCTTTAGAGGGGGAGGTGGGTGGGTGGGTTTTGACATGTAGCAATTTTTGTAAACTGAATTAATGTTTAAACTGTTTTGTGCTATATGTTGGGTTCAATTTAAAAATGTTCAATAAACAAAGTTGGAAAAAAATTAGTGTAATACTTTAAAACTAAAACATATATCTGATATTTTCACTTTATAAAACTTCAGACGTGACGTTAATTTAAATAACTTGTCTGAAATTAGTTTGGTTAAAATTTTAACCATATGGTAAAACTGTATGCCTCTGGATGACTTGTGTGATATTATCAGCATATCAGTATGGGGTCAAAAGAAATTAGTTTTTTTTTTTTTTTCTTTTCTTTTCTGTGGCCAGTTCTCCTTTGTCTGCAGAGGATAGAGTGGTTTCTTCTGGAACCAGCTCCCCTCTGTTTGCAGAGGATAGAACTGTCCATCTACTACAAAACATTTAACAGGTAGGTACACAACTGATTTTAAACTTAATAAATGTTTGTAACTATAAAGCTTTGTTCACCACACCTCCAAAAATATGTTAGCAGTCTAAAAATGATTGGACCAAAACTTAACGGAAGTTAATTGGTCCGATGATAGTTTTCAAAATGATCTGAAAAGCTAGTCCGATAATGAAAACTTTAGCTTCGATAATTAGCGGTTAGCGGATTAGCGGAACTGTACCCACCACTGGTTGTTGGATTTTTTTTTTTCACATATTTGGACTGGTTACCATGACAATCGGTCTGCAACACATATACACATTCGTTACAAACCAGGAATCTAAAAACACAATTACAAAAACCAAGTCGAACATGAACATACTCCATAAATATCTGTATTGGGGAGGTGATGGTCTAGTGGTTAAGGCATGGGTTAAAGTTCTGCGTCACCATGACAGATTGCCATCATTTGGAAAATTTAACCACTCATACGAGTGCACACGTTGTCATACGTGTTTTGGGGCCGAAATATGATAGTCTCACTGTCAAAGCAACATCCCATTCTGCACTAATCAAAGCAGCAGCAATGTCAGCGTGGACTGTGGAGGAAGGGACTCTGTGAATTTTCACTCCTCTCTGCTCTGTTTACTGCTTGCCATGAGCCACGGTCCTTCTCCTCCCTGTCTGGGGGGGGGGGGGGGGGGAAGGGGGGTGATATTTTTATCAGTCGGACCTGCGGCCCAGAGGACCGACGCCCAGCTGCTAACAGACGGTGGCAGCAGCAGAGAATGAGTCACTTGGAAGAAAAGCACTTAATCAGTGAAGTTCCACAAAAACCACACATGAAGGATATATTTTTTTCTTTCCTTTTTTACATAAGGGGCCGTAACTTCAGCTTATCGGTGAGCCCGCGTGACACCGTTATCTTTAACTTCAGTTGAGGAAGTGTCAGATATTAATGATCCAGTCCGGGTCTGAGGGTTGGCTGCCCCTTGGAAAAGCCACATTAATGAGGAACGAATAAAAACTCCAGTGGGACACAGTTTACGAGCCTCGTTTATTGATCGCACCAAAGTGCTGGTTAGTGACTTTAGTCCACAAAAAGGTGAGTCACAATTGATATCTTTGTTTACTTGCGGTGCGCTACGTTTGTTTTACAAGTGACAGCATTTTACCGTTTAAATGTGAATAAGCCAGTTTCAAGTTTCTCAGTGCGCATGCAAAATTTGACTTGCTCTTTTAAAGAGATCCCCCAGAATAAATACTGTGTTTTTACTTGATAGTTTGAGTGACTTTTAGGTTTCAGAGGGCTTCATACCCATTCAAATTCACCAGAAAACACAAAATTTGACTTGCTCTCTTAAAAAAAAAAGACCCCCCAAGAATCAAGACCCCCAAGCCACCCTTTTATGTACCTTTATCTTCAGGTTTTGCATTCTTTTTATGCTTTGTCTCTCTCTCTCTCCCTCCTTAGAGGCTATTTAGAATAGATTTGTATACTGTATAATGTGTTTATTGTATTTATTGAGGAACATTTAGGGAACTGCTGGCATTGATTTTTGCCAGGAAAAAATTTCAGTCAGATGAAAATTTATTGCTTTAACCCATGGGTTAAGGCATTGGGCTTGACACCAGAAGATCCTCGGTTCAAGTCCCGGCCTGACTGGAAAATCGCTAAGGGCCCTTGGGCAAGGTCTTTAATCCCCTATTGCTCCTGGTGTTTAGTGAGTGCCTTGTATGGCAGCACCCTCACATCGGGGTGAATGTGACGCATTATTTGTAAAGCGCTTTGAGCATCTGATGCAGATGGAAATGCGCTATATAAATGCTGTCCATGTACCATTTATCTACAGTGGGGTAAAAAAGTATTTAGTCAGCCCCTGATTGTGCAAGTTCCCCTACTTAGAAAGATGAAAGAGGTCTGTAATTTTCATCATAGGTACACTTCAACTCTCAGAGCAAAAAATAATCCAGGAAATCACATTGTAGGATTTTTAAAGAATTTATTTGTAAATTATGGTGGAAAATAAGTATTTGGTCAATAACAAAAATTCAGCTCAGTACTTTGTAACATATCCTTTGTTGGCAATGACAGAGGTCAAATTTTTCCTGTAAGTCTTCACCAGGTTTGCACACACTGTAGCTGATATTTTGGCCCATTCCTCCATGCAGATCTCCTCTAGAGCAGTGATGTTGTGGGGCTGTTGCTGGGCAACATGGACTTTCAACTCCCTCAATAAATTTTCTATGGGGTTGATGTCTGAAGACTGGCTTGGCCACTCCAGGACCTTGAAATGCTTCGTTGCCCAAGTGGTGTGTTTGGGATCATTGTCATGCTGGAAGACCCAGCCACGTTGCATCTTCAATGCTCTCACTGATGGAAGGAGCTTTTGGCTTAAAATCTCATGAGACATGGCCCCGTTCATTCTTATCTTAACACAGATCAGTCATCCTGTCCCCTTTGCAGAAAAACAGCCCCAAAGCGTGATGTTTCCACCCCCATGCTTCACACTAGGTATGGTGTTGTTGGAATGCAACTCAGTATTCTTCTTCCTCCAAACACAATGAGTTGAGTTTTTACCAAAAGTTCTATTTTGGTTTCATCTGACCACATGATATTCTCCCAATCCTCTTCTGGATCATCCATATGCTCTCTGGCAAACTTCAGACGGGCCTGAACATGTACTGGCTTAAGCAGGAGGACACGCCTGGCACTGCCGGATTTGAGTCCCTCTCTGTGTAGTGTGTAGCCTTTGTTACTTTGGTCCCAGCTCTCTACTATTCATTTATTTTGTCCCTCCATGTAGTTCTGGGATTTTTGTTCACCGTTCTCATGATCATTTTGACCCCACGGGATGAGATCTTGCGTGGAGCCCCAGATTGAGGGAGATTATCCATGGTCTTGTATGTCTTCCATTTTCTTACAGTTACTCCCACAGTCTGACTGTTTGAGGCTGTGGACAGGTGTCTTTTCTACAGATAACGAGTTCCGACAGATGGCATTAATACAGGTAATTAGTGGAGGACGGAAGAGCTTCTTAAAGAAGTTACAGGTTTGTGAGAGCCAGAAATCTTGCTTGTTTGTGGGTGACCAAATACTTATTTTCCACCATAATTTACAAATAAATTCTTTAAAAATTTTACAATATGATTTCCTGGATTTGTTTTTTTTTTTCTCATTTTGTCTCTCATACATGAAGTGTATCTATGATGAAAATTACAGACCTCTCTCATCTTTCTAATTTGGAGAACTTGCACAATCAGGGGCTGACTAAATACTTTTTTGCCCCACTGTAAACAGCATTGGAAAAAACACAGAATGAAAGCTTACCAGCTAACGACCGGACCATCAGTTAGCAAGTTCTTCATGTAGATGAAGTGAACAGGTCTGACTGCGAGCCGTCGGCAGCTTTCATATTCGGGCGATACTGGAAGTTTGCGTGTTTGTTTATATATATATATATATATATATATATATATATATATATATATAATTATTTAGTATTCAACCTGGATGTGGAGCAGGAACTGCTGAAGCCGGTGGTGGTATCAGGCTTGAGGGTGAATGAAGTTATTTGTCTTTTCCACTTTCCACATTCCAAACTGAGATGTTTGTCACAGTGAAGTTTAAGAACATTTGCTTCTGCTTCTCTGACTTTATTACAGATCAGTTAGGACAGTAGTGGGATTTGACAGGTGGGGGAACCCTAAAATCCAGTGTCATAGTGCAGCGGGGGAAATCACGCACCTCAGAATTAGTATTCCAAATAACTGATTACACTTTATTTTTGGCCCATATGTATTATGTCAGCATTACATCAGAACACTACAGCATAGAACAACGCCTTGTTTTCTTTGTGTTACACTATAAATTTAAACATTAAAAGAGAACCTTAAAATGAATTCATATTTCATACACCAAGATGGCTAAAAATACACAATTATTGTAGAAAGTAACATGTTGCCTGTTGAGATTCATGGGCTCTATATTAGATAATGTTTATAAAATATGTAGCTGATATTTTTCAATGGCTGTAATAAATTATACAAAGTTTCTATAATGAGTTGGAATGTTGTGAGTCCAGAATGCTTTCAAAACCTCAGACTTCAACAATTTGTAGAGGAAGAACTCAACCCTTTTATTACGTAATTTTTTTTAATTTACTGTCTTAATGTATTTATAAAGTGTTATGTTCTTATTATCATATACACACTATTATTATTGTTATTAATACAGGGCTGTGAAAACTCCACGGATCTGAGGAATTCTGCGAATTTGTTCATGGGTATTTCATGTACACTCAACAAAAATATAAATGCAACACTTTTGGTTTTGCTCCCATTTTGTATGAGATGAACTCAAAGATCTAAAACTTTTTCCACATACACAATATCACCATTTCCCTCAAATATTGTTCACAAACCAGTCTAAATCTGTGATAGTGAGCACTTCTCCTTTTCTGAGATAATCCATCCCACCTCACAGGTGTGCCATATCAAGATGCTGATTAGACACCATGATTAGTGCACAGGTGTGCCTTAGACTGTCCACAATAAAAGGCCACTCTGAAAGGTGCAGTTTTGTTTTATTGGGGGGAATACCAGTTAGTATCTGGTGTGACCACCATTTGCCTCATGCAGTGCAACACATCTCCTTTGCATAGAGTTGATCAGGTTGTCAATTGTGGCCTGTGGAATGTTGGTCCACTCCTCTTCAATGGTTGTGCGAAGTTGCTGGATATTGGCAGGAACTGGTACACGCTGTCGTATACACCGGTCCAGAGCATCCCAAACATGCTCAATGGGTGACATGTCTGGTGAGTATGCCGGCCATGCAAGAACTGGGACATTTTCAGCTTCCAAGAATTGTGTACAGATCCTTGCAACATGGGGCCGTGCATTATCCTGCTGCAACATGAGGTGATGTTCTTGGATGTATGGCACAACAATGGGCCTCAGGATCTCGTCACGGTATCTCTGTGCATTCAAAATGCCATCAATAAAATGCACCTGTGTTCTTCGTCCATAACAGACGCCTGCCCATACCATAACCCCACCGCCACCATGGGCCACTCTATCCACAGCATTGACATCAGAAAACCGCTCACCCACACGACGCCACACACACTGTCTGCCATCTGCCCTGAACAGTGTGAACCGGGATTCATCCGTGAAGAGAACACCTCTCCAACGTGCCACACGCCAGCAAATGTGAGCATTTGCCCACTGAAGTCGGTTACGACGATGAACTGGAGTCAGGTCGAGACCCCGATGAGGACGACGAGCATGCAGATGAGCATCCCTGAGACGATTTCTGACAGTTTGTGCAGAAATTCTTTGGTTATGCAAACCGATTGTTTCAGCAGCTGTCCGAGTGGCTGGTCTCAGACGATCTTGGAGGTAAACATGCTGGATGTGGAGGTCCTGGGCTGGTGTGGTTACACGTGGTCTGCGGTTGTGAGGCTGGTTGGATGTACTGCCAAATTCTCTGAAACGCCTTTGGAGACGGCTTATGGTAGAGAAATGAACATTCAATACACGAGCAACAGCTCTGGTTGACATTCCTGCTGTCAGCATGCCAATTGCACATTCCCTCAAATCTTGCGACATCTGTGGCATTGTGCTGTGTGATAAAACTGCACCTTTCAGAGTGGCCTTTTATTGTGGGCAGTCTAAGGCACACCTGTGCACTAATCATGGTGTCTAATCAGCATCTTGGTATGGCACACCTGTGAGGTGGGATGGATTATCTCAGCAAAGGAGAAGTGCTCACTATCACAGATTTAGACTGGTTTGTGAACAATATTTGAGGGAAATGGTGATATTGTGTATGTGGAAAAAGTTTTAGATCTTTGAGTTCATCTCATACAAAATGGGAGCAAAACCAAAAGTGTTGCGTTTATATTTTTTGTTGAGTGTAGTTTAATTGTTCTGAGTTAATGCATAATTTGGTTTACATTACAGTTAAAAGGAAAATAATTTCAGGTCCTACTTCCTCGTCATATTCTGTTATTTCAACATTATCATTGACGGTTCAAATGAAAGGTTGAATCGAGGGTCATTTAAATATGCGCTTCTTTTGAGATTATTTTTGAGATGCTGAAAATGTAACATTAGATACAAAATTTATTTGGTTTCTAGGGCCCCGCGGAATTTTATGAACACCATCATACATTTTCTGTGGCACACCCCTCACAGCAGTCTCCACTATTTTGGAAACCAGGGTCCACACTTTAAAGCCACAGGCTTAACAGCAGAGGATCCTTGTTTCCCCGTCAGATTTGAAAATAAAAAAATAACACCAAATTCCTTCCACTTTATGAATGTGAAGGGGTGCATGTGAGACATCACTGTAAAGCTGTTTGAGCATGTCTATCAGATGTAAAAAAAAAAAAAAAAAAGTGCTGCAGAAATTAAGGCATTAACATTGTGTTTGACATCAGCAACATTATAAAATACTAAATGAAGTAGTTGCCTTATATGTTTTTATTGAGTTGTAATGTCACTGTAAGGTGTTCATGCCATATTTCATGAGTTTTTTTCATTATGTTAGAGTCCAGTTAAAGTATGTGTGAAATGTAAAACAAACCCTCCTGATGTACATTTCCACATTATCAGTTCCATCAGTGCAATAACTTATTGTCATCAGCCCATATTCACCACTCTACTTTATTTTAATGAGTGTTGTTCTAACATTTATTGTTAAATTGTTTCTTTGCAGACATGCAGCCGCTGGTGGTGATTAAAGTAGAAACTCTCCCTGAATACCAGGAATGGAATCTGAGTGTTGAACAGGAGGACATTAAAGAAGAGAAGCTGTGGATAAGTCAGCAGGGAGAGCAGCTTCAGCAGCTGGAGGAGGCAGATCTCACCAAGTTTGGTTTCACTGCCGTCCCTGTGAAGAGTGAAAATGATGTTGAAAAACCAGACTCATCACAGCTCCATCAAAGCCAAAGTGATGAGAGCACAGAGGCTGAGCCTGTAGCCAGCAGCTCATCTCTACACAGAACACTGACAGCAGAAGCTGATGGAGAGGATGATGGAGGACCACAACCAGCCAGCAACTCGAGTCCAAGCAGTCATTTACAACCAGATACCAGTGGCAGGAGTTCAGACAGTTCTGAAACTGAAACTGAGACTGATGACAGTTATGACTGGAAACAGACCAGAGAACTTCAGTCACATTTTAACTGTCAAAAAAATGCCAATATTTTTCATTCAGCCAACACTGATGAGAAACAGTTTAAAGACTCTAAATATGGAAAGGCATCTGGTCACATGAACAACTCAGAGCAACAAAAGGAGAGGCAAGCAAGAAGAAAAACATCTAGCTGTTCTGATTGGAGTAATAGACAAAAAGAGAAGAGCACTCTGAACAAACACATTAGAATTCAGATAGGACAAAAAACATTTCACTGTTCTGAGTGTGGTAAAAGATTTGGACAAAAGAGCCATCTGAAGACACACATGGTAATTCATACAGGACAAAAAGCATTTGTCTGTTCTGAGTGTGGTAAAAGATTTGGAGACAGGGGTAAGCTGAAGAGACACATGATAATTCATACAGGACAAAAACCATTTGTCTGTTCTGAGTGTGGTAAAAGATTTGGACTAAAGAGCGACCTGAACAGACACATGATAATTCATACAGGACAAAGACCATTTGTCTGTTCTGAGTGTGGTAAAAGATTTGGACAAAACAGCCACCTGAACGAACACATGAGAATTCATACAGGGCAAAAACCGTTTGTCTGTTCTGAGTGTGGTAAAAGATTTAGACACAAGAGCCATGTGAACGGACACATGAGAATTCATACAGGGCAAAAACCATTTGCCTGTTCTGAGTGTGATAAAAGATTTGCACTAAAGAGCAACCTGAACACACACATGATAATTCATACAGGACAAAAACCATTTGTCTGTTCTGAATGTGATAAAAGATTTGGACTAAAGCGCAACTTGAACACACACATGATAATTCATGCATCCAACAAAGAACACCAAAGCAAGCCAGCCTCTCGCACAAAAGGAAAAGTAGGAGTCAAACACAACCCCAACAAATTAGGAGTCAGGCTCTGCCCCACAAAATGTCATCCACGGCCACAACAAATTAGGAGTCATTCAACACCTCAACCACATAACAATATACAGATGCACCCAGACCCAGAGCAGTGGGAATTAGAAGACAAATTGGTAAATAGGATTGAGGAAACGAGGAGAATGAACATGACTGAGCGTCCAAAACTGATCAAATGAAGGATTAAAAAGTTCAAAAGTATACGACAGAAAGTTAACCTAGGAATGGCTAAACTGGTCGCAGAAGGACCCACATTGACAGATTTAAACTGTGAATTAAAGAGCGGCATGGTACATACAAAGTAAATTAGACTCAGATTATTTGGAGACAAAAGGAACCACAATTTTAAAAAAAGAATACCGTGCTGCGATAGGAAAAGGCATTACAACAGAAAATCGGCCATCGAAGAGCAGATATCTCCCAACTGACATTTTTGGGACGCCATAACCATAAAACGAACGTCCTTAAAAAAGTCAGTTGCATTAAAAGAAAATACAATGTTGAAGATAAACAACTGGATGGGGGGCTGACAGAACATCAAGCCTTAGTGAAAGCTTTCGCTGCAGAAATTAGGAGCAAAGACAGGAAAATACATGCAAAACAGATAAACAAGCAGTTTGCAATAAAACCTTAGGCTAGTGTACAGGACGTTGGCAAAAATTCTGGAGACCACTCTTTGAAGACTCAGAACAACACCAGGAGGCAGAGTGGATTGAAATAACAGACAGAACATAACAGAAATAACAGAATGAACAGATAAATGGTTTTTGCCCTGTATGATAAATAATAAAACAGAAAAACAAAAACAAACAGTAAATGCCAGAAATTGTAATCATTGAAGAGGAGATCAGAAAGAAAATGAGTGAATACAGTAACATCAAGGCATCTGGCATCGACAAAATCCCAAATTTTTGGTTGAAAAGACTTAGCATTGCACCACCATTATGCCGTGGCTTTCACAAAAATATTGAACAGAGAAGAGGACACACCAGACTGGCTAACGGCTGGGAACACAAGCCTACTTCCAAAGACCAAGGAAACGCAGCTTCCCAACAAGTACAGACACATCTGCTGCCTAACAACAACGTACAAATGGCTGACAGGAATCATAGCTAATTGCCATTTATGAACATCTTGACACTGGTGGCTACCTGGAAAAAAAACAAAAGGGGAGGGAGAAATCTCAGCATGGCTTGGATTGACTACAAAAAGGCATTTGACAGCGTGCCACACTCCTGGATCATGAGGTGCTTCGAACTCTACAACATCAATGAGGAAATAAGATCTTTCCTGAAAACACAAATGAACAAGTGGAACACCACCATCACCCTCAATCACACAGAGGGATATTCCAGGGAGACAGACTCTCGCCAATATTATTCTGCTTAACCATTGACCCGCTTTGCCAGATCTTGAAGGAGTATGACATTGGGTCTGACTTAAGTAGAGGCAGAGGAAGGTGGGGAAAAGAGGGAAAAAAAATTGAATGAGGGGAGCTACATTGAAGATTTGGCTGAGGATTCTACATACAAATACTTGAGAATTGTTGAAAATGCTACAATAAAACATTAAAAAATGAGAAAGCAACGCAAAGAATACCTAAACTGCTTAAAAATGATCAAATTGAAGTTAACTCCATCAAACAAGATCACAGCCATAAACCAGTTTGCAATATCAGTGGTGACCTATGGGTTTGGCATAGTACACTGGCCACAGCGTGAGCTTAATAAGTTGGATATGAAAACCAGGAAGATGCTCACCCTCCACAAAGTCACGTACAAAAATCAGTGCATGGACAGAATATATCTCCCTCGCTAAGAAGGCGGTCTGGGTCTCAGTGAAATCAACCAGGCCTACAGAGCATTGATAAGTATTGGACAATACTTAAAGAGCTCTGAAGAGGAAATCATGAAATGGTCGCATAACATCACAGTAACAGACCTTCTCACAATAGAACTTCATTATTAAATTAGCAGAAAACTTTGCAAGGGCTTTCTTAGAGAGAAAGCAACGATCTGACACCTGCAACAAAACTAGCAAGACAGACCAGGAACCAGGAAGATCCCAGCAGGAAGTCCAATAAAACTTGATATTGTCTTCTGGAACAAGCAAGAGAAAACAGACAAAATTACTGATCTAACAGTCCCCAAAGACTATGGCCTGAGTAGAGCTGAAAGGGGAAAGATCACAAAATACCAGGACCTTAAAAATGACCTACGAACAACATGGTCATTGAAAGGCATCGATATCATCCCAGTTGTGGTGGAGGCAACGGGCCTTATGAAGAAGAACCTGAAGAAATACCTTGAGGCAATCCCTGGTCACCCAAGCGCACATGAAGTGCAGTTATCAGCAATTAAGGGAATGATCATCATCTTGAAAAGAGCTCTCGGATACAATGCCTGTAATTTTTAGGATGCAACTGTAGACCCCGGGTCTGGGACCCATTGCTCTCTATTGAAAAGAAATTTAAGAGGAAAAAAAAAAGGTGACTCACTGTGTCAGAAGATTTGGACTAAACGGTGGTGTGATGTGCTTGGATGTTCGGTGTTGCAGTAGTCAAGGTGTGTGATGGTGTCTGTGTCAGGAGTCCTGCTGTATGCTGGGATACTTTATGATTCTCTGTTATAATGTATTCATTTTGAAATTGTAAATTTTGGTGAAAATATGCGTTAAAACTGAAATTAGTGTTAACCAGCTCAAGGCAGGCATTGCAGATTTGCAACATCTAAATGCTAATTACCTAATTACTCCACATCCATATTTGATGAGCCTCTTTTTTTACTCAGAAGTACCACTGCAGGACTTAGTTGTGTATTAGCAACAAACAGTTCCCACTAGCTCATGAGATGGCAGTGCTGTCTCACTTCCAACATGACTGCCTCCTTGGTTTCACCGAAACAGATTTTCTTGGCATCAATTTCATGTAAGCATCACTACCAACCTCCATTAATTTGAAACCAATTCTGCATAAGATGAATCATGAATATATATATATATATATATATATATATATATATATATATATATATATATATATATATATATATATACACACACACACAACAAAAATATAAACGCAACACTTTTGGTTTTGCTCCCATTTTGTATGAGATGAACTCAAAGATCTAAAACTTCTTCCACATACACAATATCACCATTTCCCTCAAATATTGTTCACAAACCAGTCTAAATCTGTGATAGTGAGCACTTCTCCTTTGCTGAGATAATCCATCCCACCTCACAGGTGTGCCATACCAAGATGCTGATTAGACACCATGATTAGTGCACAGGTGTGCCTTAGACTGCCCACAATAAAAGGCCACTCTGAAAGGTGCAGTTTTATCACACAGCACAATGCCACAGATGTCGCAAGATTTGAGGGAGCGTGCAATTGGCATGCTGACAGCAGGAATGTCAACCAGAGCTGTTGCTCGTGTATTGCATGTTCATGTCTCTACCATAAGCCGTCTCCAAAGGCGTTTCAGAGAATTTGGCAGTACATCCAACCAGCCTCACAACCGCAGACCACACCAGCCCAGGACCTCCACATCCAGCATGTTCACCTCCAAGATCGTCTGAGACCAGCCACTCGGACAGCTGCTGGAACAATCAGTTTGCATAACCAAAGAATTTCTGCACAAACTGTCAGAAACCGTCTCAGGGAAGCTCATCTGCATGCTCGTCATCCTCATCGGGGTCTCAACCTGACTCCAGTTCATCGTCGTAACTGACTTGAGTGGGCAAATGCTCACATTCGCTGGCGTTTGGCACGTTGGAGAGGTGTTCTCTTCACGGATGATGCGAAGGAGATGTGTTGCACTGCATGAGGCAAATGGTGGTCACACCAGATACTGACTGATATCCCCCCCCAATAAAACAAAACTGCACCTTTCAGAGTGGCCTTTTATTGTGGGCAGCCTAAGGCACACCTGTGCACTAATCATGGTGTCTAATCAGCATCTTGATATGGCACACCTGTGAGGTGGGATGGATTATCTCAGCAAAGGAGAAGTGCTCACTATCACAGATTTAGACTGGTTTGTGAACAATATTTGAGGGAAATGGTGATATTGTGTATGTGGAAAAAGTTTTAGATCTTTGAGTTCATCTCATACAAAATGGGAGCAAAACCAAAAGTGTTGCGTTTATATTTTTGTTGAATGTATATATATATATATATATATATATATATATATATATATATATATATATATATATACTCAACAAAAATTTTTGCTGAGTGTTTTTTTTTTTATCTCCTCCGGGTTTTTCTCCAGGGGCAACTCTATTTCAATGTTGCAGATTTGCAGCGTGTGGCCGGACAGGTACCAATGGATGGATGCCACATGCTTTATCTAGTAGTTTGCCTATATTTTGAGCAACAGTTTATACTAGGGTTATTTTATTATCACCACTGTTTACTTATTACTATGAGGTGTCATTCAATCAATCAATCAATTTTTTTATATAGCGCCAAATCACAACAAACAGTTGCCCCAAGGCGCTTTATATTGTAAGGCAAGGCCATACAATAATTATGTAAAACCCCAACGGTCAAAACGACCCCCTGTGAGCAAGCACTTGGCTACAGTGGGAAGGAAAAACTCCCTTTTAACAGGAAGAAACCTCCAGCAGAACCAGGCTCAGGGAGGGGCAGTCTTCTGCTGGGACTGGTTGGGGCTGAGGGAGAGAACCAGGAAAAAGACATGCTGTGGAGGGGAGCAGAGATCAATCACTAATGATTAAATGCAGAGTGGTGCATACAGAGCAAAAAGAGAAAGAAACAGTGCATCATGGGAACCCCCCAGCAGTCTACGTCTATAGCAGCATAACTAAGGGATGGTTCAGGGTCACCTGATCCAGCCCTAACTATAAGCTTTAGCAAAAAGGAAAGTTTTAAGCCTAATCTTAAAAGTAGAGAGGGTGTCTGTCTCCCTGATCTGAATTGGGAGCTGGTTCCACAGGAGAGGAGCCTGAAAGCTGAAGGCTCTGCCTCCCATTCTACTCTTACAAACCCTAGGAACTACAAGTAAGCCTGCAGTCTGAGAGCGAAGCGCTCTATTGGGGTGATATGGTACTACGAGGTCCCTAAGATAAGATGGGACCTGATTATTCAAAACCTTATAAGTAAGAAGAAGAATTTTAAATTCTATTCTAGAATTAACAGGAAGCCAATGAAGAGAGGCCAATATGGGTGAGATATGCTCTCTCCTTCTAGTCCCCGTCATTGAGGATATATTCTGTGGAAAATGAAATAATTTGGAGTAAAGTTACAAACTATCAGTCAGATTTGATCAAAAGAAATGGGATAATACGATGTTCATTTGTGCGGTGAGGAAAACTGATGTAGCCTAAATTCCGTGGCACATATATTAGTATAGATCTTTGTTTGACTGAGAGCTTTTTATGGCAAACTATCTTACAGAATACTCTCTTCGCAGGATTTGCCATGTGTTATGGCAGGCCGACAAAGATTTTATTCAGTCAGGGAAGTTTTGTGTTTTCCATTTTTTATTCATCTATACTAAGTTGTTTTTGTTGTTCTGTCACTGTAAAGCACTTTGTAACATTGTTTTGAAAAGTGCTATACAAATAAAGTTAGCGTTTGTATCATATTCAGTCTTCAGTGTTAATTTACCACTCCAGGCCAATGTTGTAAATCTGCAACATCCCAGAACGCATTGCATGTGAAGGTCTCGCTCAAAAAAAAGTGAGAATTGTATATTACGACCCCATATGATAATTTTCCCAAAATATCTGATTTTTCCTGTTACTAAAACTTAATTTGAGCCTTAATTTAAGGTTAAAACTGAAATTTGGCCAAATGTTTTCCTTCTTCAGTTCTTGATGGATTTTGATTATCATGTTATTTGTTTCATCTAAACACTGGTTACAATCCTTCCTCACAGCATAAACTCACATTGAACTTTTGGATTCTTTTGAAAAATGTAGATTTTTTTTAATACATACTGAAAATTGTGAAATTCACCATTACCCTTTATTCAGTTTTTGATTTTAAATCTGATGGTTTTGTTTGATTCATCTAAACACTGTTCACAGTTCTTCCTAGTGGGAAATATGGAATTCTTGGGTGAGAAATTGTTGCAAAATGTTTCTTCTCTTTGATTTTTTTTTTTTTTTTTTTAATTCAGAGTAGTTCATATAGTTCATTTAAACACTTCACAATTATTCCTCACAAAAGTTTTAATTTTTGTCCTTAAATAGTTTGGTAAACAATAAAATTTAACCAAAATGGTTATTTGACTCCAGTTTCTGATGAATTTTAATTCTGATTGTTTTGTTTGATTGATTAAAGCTCTGTTCTTCATTCTAGAATTTTGAATTTAGGTAAAATACTAACCTTTGGTCATGAAAACCACAAAATACAGTCAAAATTGGTTAGGTTTCTTAGTTGCATGAGAGAGGAAAAAAAATTCACCAAAACAAGACGGCATTTAAAAAAATTCACGTCATTAAGACGTAGAGGTCAAACCATCATCGGTGACAGAAGTCGATGGTGGAGGTGGAAGGAGGCGTGTTTTAAAGGTGAATGACATTTTTCCTAAATAAGTGGCGTTTCTGATTCTGTCATGAAGACAATTTTTCAGCAGAAATGCTGAAAAATCAACATGACAGAAGAGACTGACATGCACTGAGGACAACATTGTGTCCAGATTTACAGCGCTTCTGTTCAGCTGCTCTGATCCAGGTTTCTGACAGCTTCAGTCAGCTGGATGTTGGCTCCTCCTCCTCTGCATGGACAGACACGCCCACCATCATGTGTCAGCTGTGTTCTGTGGTCATTCTGTACAACACTCCTGCATTACATTGATGCGGCTCCATGATGTCATATTAAAATGTCGTCAATCAAGCCTCTGTGGGAACTGCTCACCTTTGACCTTTACATCGTAGTAGAAAAACCATTTACCAAAAAGAAATTCATGGTGTTCAGCAGTGGTCAGTTACAACAGCAGAAAAGCAGCTGATCCTCTTTCTAACGATAAACCGTCCAGATACAAACTCTGAATGTGTCTCTGGATGAGTCTCAGACAGCTGGATTGTGTCCTTTACATGGACTGAGAGCCACCTGGCATCATGGGTGGGGGCAAGAGCAAACATCCAAAGCAGACGTAGAGTCAGCACTTGTAAATCAAACTCAAAGTCAGCCTGCCTCTATGACCTCACAAAGAGCAGCATGTGAATCTCCAGGGTCAGTGTTTAGAGCCAGTAGTCAAAGTGGACACTTGTTTCAGCTTGTTGGTGACCCCATATTGACCTCTAGGGGTGTTGTACTTATCAGAAATGAGTTTCTCATGTCCAGAAACATGGAAATACATATTTGGTTTACATTTCTATCACATTTAGATCCTAAGATTCACTCGTTTCTAATTTCATGTTCATAAATTTAACATCCCACAGGTCAATGACCTCTAGCTGACCCCAGAGGTCAAAATGAGAATGTCTCCACATCTTAAATTAAAGCTTCTGTCATCAAGAACAAACCCTGAAAGTTTCATACTTTCATTCTGAACACAATTGTCAGGATTAACAGCGTCACTAACACACTGTTTATTGAAGAGCATCATGTAGTAGAATGAACCTGTTACTACTTTTATTGTGACGACTTGTTTGTAAAACACACAAACAGAAACGGAGACAAATGACACTTGATCCATGATACATTTAAAGTTTGTTACAATTTACAAATTCATTCATGAACATCAAGGAAATGATTTAAACTTGAATGATCTGTAAAATGTGTTGCCAGAATCACGTTTCAGTTTGAAGTAAAACTGAACATTAATGTTTGGGTTTTTAATTTGCCCCGTAGATCTTTGACCCACTGACACAAGTTAATTAATACTGATTCAGATATGAATTATTTTAACACTCATCAAACAACAAAGATTGAAGTTAAATGGTTGGAAAAAGGTTGTCAAATATAACTATGGCAACCCTTTACAGAGACAAATGTCGTTTTTCTTCTCTATGATATTACAGTTCTCAGGTCAAAGTGGTTTTTATTCCACAGCTGACATACTTTTAATAGAACAAGATTCTGATAAATATGAAGCTGTGTGTTTGAGGAAGAATTCAGTCCAGCAAACTGTCTCCGTCTCTGAGGCGTCCCTGTTTTCTATTTGGGCCATAAATGTACTGAAACATAACTGCATTTATATCAAAAATCCCTCAGATTAACAACAGCTTCTTCTCAAAAGTAACAGTTGTTACTATTAAGATGAAATAATTTAAGTTGTCAGTATGTTTATTTCTTCAGGAAATGTAACATCAAAGTCAATTTTAACCAATCAGAACTTTCAACTTGTGGCCCCGCCTTAATTTGAAATAATCTAGGGGAGGCTGTGAGCAAATGAAAACAAAACCTTTAAAATGGGTTAAAATATACTCAACAAAAATATAAACGCAACACTTTTGGTTTTGCTCCCATTTTGTATGAGATGAACTCAAAGACCTAAAACTTTCTCCACATACACAATATCACCATTTTCCTCAAATATTGTTCACAAACCAGTCTAAATCTGTGATAGTGAGCACTTCTCCTTTGCTGAGATAATCCATCCCACCTCACAGGTGTGCCATATCAAGATGCTGATTAGACACCATGATTAGTGCACAGGTGTGCCTTAGACTGCCCACAATAAAAGGCCACTCTGAAAGGTGCAGTTTTATCACACAGCACAATGCCACAGATGTCGCAAGATTTGAGGGAGCGTGCAATTGGCATGCTGACAGCAGGAATGTCAACCAGAGCTGTTGCTCGTGTATTGAATGTTCATTTCTCTACCATAAGCCGTCTCCAAAGGCGTTTCAGAGAATTTGGCAGTACATCCAACCAGCCTCACAACTGCAGACCACATGTAACCACACCAGCCCAGGACCTCCACATCCAGCATGTTTACCTCCAAGATCGTCTGAGACCAGCCACTCGGACAGCTGCTGAAACAATCGGTTTGCATAACCAAAGAATTTCTGCACAAACTGTCAGAAACTGTCTCAGGGAAGCTCATCTGCATGCTCGTCGTCCTCATCAGGGTCTCGACCTGACTCCAGTTCGTCGTCGCAACTTCGCACAGCCATTGAAGAGGAGTGGACCAACATTCCACAGGCCACAATTGACAAGATTTTTCAATGATACATTTTAACAGTAGAAGTCTTTCTCATAATATGTCCAGTATTAATGATTGTTTGATAACATCCAAATAAAGTTTTTCAGTTATTGCAATTTCAGAAACATGGTTAACTGAGGATAATAAAGATCTAGTATATCTTGATGGTTACGAACTGTTCCTGGTTAATGGGCAGACAAGAAGGGGTGGAGGCATTGCATTGTATGTACGATCAGATTACAACTGTAAATTAGTTAACAACATGTCATTTACTGTGGACAACATCATGGAATGCATTACCGTAGAAATTACATTTATAAACTCAAAAAACATGGTTATTAGTTGCATTTACAGAGCTCCTGGGGCAAATATTGACACATTTGAAGACGCTGTCTTGGGAATGTATAACAAAATTAACAGAAATAAACACTTATTTGTCTGTGGGGATTTCAATCTAGATTTTAGTTTTTTCTCTCAAAAATTCTTGAAAGGGTAGTTGTAAAACAGCTAACTGATCATCTGCAGAGGAATGGTCTATTTGAAGAGTTTCAGTCAGGTTTTAGAATTCATCATAGTACAGAAACAGCATTAGTGAAGGTTACAAATGATCTTCTTATGGCCTCAGGCAGTGGACTCATCTCTGTGCTTGTTCTGTTAGACCTCAGTGCTGCTTTTGATACTGTTGACCATAAAATTTTATTACAGAGATTAGAGCATGCCATAGGTATTAAAGGCACTGCGCTGCGGTGGTTTGAATCATATTTATCTAATAGATTACCATTTGTTCATGTAAATGGGGAATCTTCTTCACAGACTAAAGTTAATTATGGAGTTCCACAAGGTTCTGTGCTAGGACCAATTTTATTCACTTTATACATGCTTAGGCAGTATTATTAGACGGCATTGCTTAAATTTTCATTGTTACGCAGATGATACCCAGCTTTATCTATCCATGAAGCCAGAGGACACACACCAATTAGCTAAACTGCAGGATTGTCTTACAGACATAAGGACATGGATGACCTCTAATTTCCTGCTTTTAAACTCAGATAAAACTGAAGTTATTGTACTTGGCCCCACAAATCTTAGAAACATGGTGTCTAACCAGATCCTTACTCTGGATGGCATTACCCTGACCTCTAGTAATACGGTGAGAAATCTTGGAGTAATTTTTGATCAGGATATGTCATTCAAAGCGCGTATTAAACAAATATGTAAGACTGCTTTTTTGCATTTACGCAATATCTCTAAAATTAGAAAGGTCTTGTCTCAGAGTGATGCTGAAAAACTAATTCATGCATTTATTTCCTCTAGGCTGGACTATTGTAATTCATTATTATCAGGTTGTCCTAAAAGTTCCCTGAAAAGCCTTCAGTTAATTCAAAATGCTGCAGCTAGAGTACTGACTGGGACTAGAAGGAGAGAGCATATCTCACCCATATTGGCCTCTCTTCATTGGCTTCCTGTTAATTCTAGAATAGAATTTAAATTCTTCTTCTTACTTATAAGGTTTTGAATAATCAGGTCCATCTTATCTTAGGGACCTCATAGTACCATATCACCCCAATAGAGCGCTTCGCTCTCAGACTGCAGGCTACTTGTAGTTCCTAGGGTTTGTAAGAGTAGAATGGGAGGCAGAGCCTTCAGCTTTCAGGCTCCTCTCCCTGTGGAACCGCTCCCAATTCGGATCAGGGAGACAGACACCCTCTCTACTTTAAGATTAGGCTTAAACGTTCCTTTTTGCTAAAGCTTATAGTTAGGGCTGGATCGGGTGACCCTGAACCATCCCTTAGTTATGCTGCTATAAACGTAGACTGCTGGGGGGTTCCCATGATGCACTGAGTGTTTCTTTCTCTTTTTGCTCTGTATGCACCACTCTGCATTTAATCATTAGTGTTGATTTCTGCTCCCCTCCACAGCATGTCTTTTTCCTGGTTCGCGATCCCTCAGCCCCAACCATCCCAGCAGAAGACTGCCCCTCCCTGAGCCTGGTTCTGCTGGAGGTTTCTTCCTGTTAAAAGGGAGTTTTTCCTTCCCACTGTCGCCAAGTGCTTGCTCACAGGGGGTCGTTTTGACCATTGGGTTTTTTTACGTAATTATTGTATGGCCTTGCCTTACAATATAAAGCGCCTTTGGGAAACTGTTTGTTGTGATTTGGCGCTATATAAATAAAATTGATCAAATTGATCGAATTGATTTTTAAATCCTCACAATCATCTACAAATCACCTCATTTATAAATACCTTGTACTGTCTGGGACTGTTTCCAACCATCATTCATCCTAGCAGAATAAGGACTATGGACTCAACAACTCTTATTGACAATATTTTAACCAACGCTGTATCCGGGAACCTTAGTGCGGGACTACTGGTCAGTGATATCAGTGACCATTGTCTGTTTTCTCAGTTTTTGCATTGGAAGGCTGTTATAATATCGAGTAATACTAAAATCAATGAGTAGAAAAGTAACACCTGAATCAATTGAAAAATTTAAGGGAGGATTTATCAAGTCAGAACTGGTCAGATATTTTGTTGTTGATGTTGACAGGTCATATGATGCTTTATTTCCATTATTTCCAGGTTATATGACAAACACTGTCCTCTTGTTGACAAAGTGTACAAAAGTCAATACAGCAATAAACCATGGATAACTAAGTACTTCAGAGGGCATGTAAAAAGAAAACTTACTGCATAACAATTCAAAATCTACAACTAAGGAAGCTGAAAGAAATATAAAACATATAGATAAGTTAACCAACATCATGAGACTCAGTAAGAAAAGATATTACAGTGAGTTACTTGTCAAAAGTAGAAATAACATAAAAAATACATGGAACATTTTTAATGAAATAATAAATAAGAATAGAACTACTAGAGATTATCCTTCATTTTTTCATATTAATAACAACATTACAGTTGATAACAAGTCCATTGCTGACCACTTTAACAAATACTTCGTTAATGTGGGTAAAAATCTTGCAAGTAAAATTGATTAATCGACTAATAACTTCTGGGTAAATAATTCAACATTTAACAAGTCTGTTTCAGTGTTTATCGACTGATTTCAATAATTTGCATATGGCTTTATTAAAAAAGTTATTGATTGTATAGTAAAACCGTTCAGTTACATTTGCAATATGTCTCTTAGAACTGGTAAATTTCCCTCTCAAATGAAAATAGCCAAACTAATACCTCTGTTTAAAACTGGTGACAAACACACGTTTTCTTATTATAGACCTATATCACTCCTGCCACAATTTTCCAAAATTTTGGAAAAAATATTTTCTAAAAGACTGAATGATTATTTATTGAAGCAGGACATAATAAGTGAAGAACAATGCGGATTGAGAAAGTTTCGAACTACATCACAGGCTTTGATGGACTTTGTGGAAAATATAGCAACCGCAATTGACAATAAACAATACACAGTAGGTGTTTTTTTTTTATTTTTTTATTTGCAGAAAGCGTTTGACATGATTAACCATGGAATACTATTAACTAAACTGCAGAAATATGGTGTCAGAGGTCTAGCATATGAATGGATAACTAGTTATTTACATGGCAGATTTCAGTACGTTCAATTTAATAATACAAACTCTGAGCTCAGGGAAGTCACATGTGGGGTACCGCAGGGTTCAGTGTTGGGTCCTTTGTTGTTTATATTGTATATAAATGATATAAGTTGGGTGTTGAGATCACTGAGATGTGTCCTTTTTGCGGATTATACACTGTTTTGGCAGTGGTGATAATCTTGAACAGTTCTGGACATGGTGGAGAAGAATTGGAAAAGTTTAAGGCTTGTTTGACGCTAATAGTTGTCACTCTACCTTGGGAAAACCAAATGTATTATATTTGGAAATAAACAGGCACCCCAAATGTAAAAATTTAAACCATAAACAACAAGGAAATTGAGCTAGTAAAAGAGAACAAATTTTAGGTTTGTAATCAGTGTTGTATAAAGTACTGGAAAATCACACTAAAGTAAAAGTACAGATACCCATTAAAACATTACTTTGGTAGAAGTTCAAGTAACCAATTGAAATGCTCCTCAAGTAAAAGTCTTAAAGTATCTAGTATTTATTGTACTTAAGTATGACAAATAATGTACAACTAAATGTACTCAAGTATTGAAAGTAAAAGTACAAGTAAATGTTTAATAATCAAAACTGACTGATTTTTTTTTTTATGTTAAAGTTTATCTAGGCTTGTAAATGACTGGTAGTATTAGTCAAATACTGAAAATTGTGCACATCACACAAAACACTTCAGAAACAAGGTTTCAAAACCTAAACAAGAGTAGGCTACTCACTAGGTGTTCACAGGAAACAGTTATTTCTATGTGTATTTATTTATTTATTTTCATTGTTACATGGTTTTATCTTTTCTGCTGTGTTTTGTTCATTATGTTCTTTTTATCTCTTTCTCTAAAATTGTATTGTAACATTATTAGTCTATTATTATTGACTATTATTGTCTATGTAGACTATTATTGTTGTTGCTATAATATATGAATAAAAATAAATTAAAAATTACAATTTGACTCTTTTACGACAACGAACGCTGAGCCATTAATTATACAGAAAACAAATCAACACAAACGTGCTGATGCGAACAGCTTAATGCTAACTTTAACATTGAAAATGCCATAGACATGCTAACGCATTAGCATCTGTCCTGTTTTTAAGTTATAAAATGCACCTATCAACTGTTTCAGAAGACCATAACAGGTCGGTTTAACATAAAAATATTAAATATTACTCACAGACATATGCGCTTCAGGGTTTTAGTATTTTATATATATACATATATATGTGTATGTATATATATATATATATATACATACACACACAAGGTCTGTGAGAAAAGTATCGTACCTTTTTATTTTTTTCAAAAACTATATGGATTTGATTCATATGTTTTTACGTCAGCCAAGCTTGAACCTTCGTGCGCATGCGTGAGTTTTTCCACGCCTGTCGGTTGCGTCATTCGCCTGTGAGAACGCCTTGTGGGAGGAGTGGTCCCGCCCCCTCATTGGATTTTCATTGTCAGGAAATGGCAGAATGATTTAGGCTTTTTTTCCATCAGAATTTTTTCAGAAACTGTTAGAGACAAGCAGCTGGAAACCATTCGAAAAATTTATCTGGCTTTCGGTGAAAATTTTACGGACTTCACAGAGAATAAGGACTGTTACTAAAGCTTTAAGGACACCCCACAATGGCGCATGGCGCGCCGAGCCGCCATCGAGAAGCAGAAAACACCACAACATTTCTAAACGGATCGCTGTGTGGAGCTGGGACCATCGTGAGCAATTTCTCTGGTTATCACAAGAGCTGGACATTAGGACATCTGGACATGCCCAGCACTCCACAATTTCTCTTATACTCACTGGGCTGGTAAGCATTGAAAGCTGAGATAGGCATGTCCCAACTTGTCCCCTGGCACTCAGAAACGGAGGTGTTCCTTTGTCTCGCTC
Organism: Thalassophryne amazonica; assembly: GCF_902500255.1. NCBI lineage: Eukaryota > Metazoa > Chordata > Actinopteri > Batrachoidiformes > Batrachoididae > Thalassophryne > Thalassophryne amazonica. Next base: position 126,891,177 of record NC_047105.1, read on the forward strand.
GATCAGCGAATCGGTCCTGACGTGCAAAGCCTCCGCGCGGCTTTCCATGACAAAATCTCTTGTTAAAAGTGAAATCTGCCAGAAAATGGCTGATGTCCAGCTCTTGTGATAACCAGAGAAATTGCTCATGACGGTCCCGGCTCCACACAGCCATCCGTTTAGAAATGATGTGGTGTTTTTTGCTTCTCGATGGCAGCTCGGAGTGCGGCGCGCCGTGCGCCATTGTGGGTTGTCCTTAAAGCTGTAGTAACACTCCTTATTCTCTGTGAAGCCTGTATTCACCGAAAGCCAGATAAATTTTTCAAATGGTTTCCAGCTGCTTGTCTCTAACAGTTTCTGAAAAAATTCTGATGGAAAAAAAGCCCAAATCATTCCGCCATTTCCTCGCAATGAAACAACGACGAGAGGGGTGGACCAGTGCTCACTCAAAGCCTGCCCACAGGCGAATGATGCAACCGACAGGCGTGGAAAAACTCACGCATGCGCACGAAGGTTCAAGCTTGGCTGACGTAAAAACATATGAATCAAATCCATATAGTTTTTGAAAAAAAATAAAAAGGTACGATACTTTTCTCACATACCTCATATATATATATATATATATATATATATATATATATATATATATATATATATATATATATCTATATATATATATATATATATATATATATATGTGTGTGTGTGTGCGTATATGTACGTATATAGGTATATATGGCACAGCCCAAGCAGAGGGTCACCCCCTAGAGCCTGGTTTGCTTGAGGTTTCTTCCTAAGTGGGAGTTTTTCCCTCACCACAGTTGCCTTGTGCTTGCTCTGGGGTCGGTAAGGTTAGTCCTTATTTGAGTAAAGTGACTTGGGCCAAATTTGTTGTGATTTGGCGCTTTATATATATATACACATAATATAATTATACATGAAGTGTAATTGAATATTGAAGTGTATGTCTGTGTGTTGATATGTAGTGTGTTGTGAATTTGTGTTTATGTTATTATGACTGTTATAATTGTTGGACTTGTACTAGCAGCGGTTGATAAGCTTTGCTCCTGCCCACACCCTTTCGGACTCACAGGCTTTGTTTATATAATATTCATGTTATTTGTATGTTTTTGTTCTTTCGGATTTGTGTGTGTGTGCTGAATAAATTCATTCATTCATTCATTCATTCATTCATTACTGCCACATATGTAGTCATAGCTGGTATTTTCTGCCTCTGTGGAAGTACGCTCTGTTTTCTACTGCACGGTGTGGTGCGACTCAGAAACAGAGTCATTTAACATTATTATTATTTTTATTTTTTGTCTTGGTGGATCATTTTCATTGTGTACAGATGTTGCTGAGTCTGGCTGTGGTAAAGGCTGCTGTGAATGAAGCGCTGTGACTCTAAACTGTTAAAGCTCTGGTTGCTCCGATCAGGTCCGCTGACTTGATCAGACCTGATCGATCAGGTCGTCTGATGAGCGTACCAACATGCAGTGAGTGCTGTTTCTGGATTGCTGAGTTGAGGTTTGATTCCCTGTTCTGAACACACAGGCACTGTGGGCTGTGTGATCATGTTCTCATGTTCTCCAGTTGATTCCACTGGATTCACGCACTCAGTTTTTGGTTGCGTACAGGAGCACTGTGTTGCACAGACTTGCAGTAACGCTGTGCTGCGCAGACCTGCTTAAAACTGTGTTCAGCGCTCCACGCCGAAGAAAATTAAACATGTTTAATTTCTTCCATCCTACGCACGTAACACTCAACATACTGCTGCGTAGGGAGCAAAAACTCGACGTAGCGCTGCTAAAAGTGGGCGGAGAGCTGCTTAACTCCGCATAGACGATATGCCACAATACGCAGCTCTACAAATACGCCAGTGTGAAAGGGGTTTAAACATACGTTTCTTTGCATGCTATTGTATCTATGTGTGTGTGCGCACACACTACTGTGTGTTCTATACATATACTGTGGATATTTTATGCAAAACTAAATTGGTATTTTCCATCACATCACATATTTCAGGTTGTCAGTCAGGTCCATATATTTGTAGAGTATATTTGGAAGGGGAATTTAAAAAGTAAGTCCCTTGGCTGCACTTGGGGTCACCACAACAAATCCAAGGTGAATCTGCATGTTGAATTTGCACAGGTTTTACGCCAGATGCCCTTCCTGACTCAACTCCACATTACATGGAAAAATATGGCAGGGGTGGGATTTGAACCCGGAGCCTTCTGAACTGAAACCAAGCGCATTAACCACTTGGCCACAGATACTTCAGAATGTGAAATATTACTATTGTAGATACCTATAGATACGTACAGAAGGAATACCAATATCATTCATCATCAATCATATGCCTTCATCTGGGACCATAAAACATCCATGAAATATAGAGTTAAAGGTTGCTCTATCCTGACTGGGCCTTATCAAGGTTTGGGTTAATCAATGCTGCCCTGTAGGATTTTTTTTTTAACCTTTATTTAACCAGGATAAAATCTCTTTTTCAAGAGTGTCCTGGCCAAGAGGCAGGGCAGATTTACATACACAGTTACATTTACATAGAAAACAGACACTTGAAAGAGAAAATACAATTAGGTAAAACATGTACAGGTCAGAGCCATCAAGAGTGATAAAAGTGGCACTAGCTCTTTCAGTCTGGGCTGTTAATTCCAAAGTGGAATGTTGGAATGTTGCCTGTCAGGGGTGGGGGGGGAAAGATTTCCTAGGATACCCCCCCTCCCCAGGGGGAAGCTTTACTGTTAAGCCCCTTTCACACAAGGCCCACTTTGAGTTGCGTCGTGTGGCATCATGACAAAGCCACGTGGAAGCAACCCAGTGCCGAGACGATGTAGCTCAAGGCCACAACAGTGCGAGGGACACAAAGGACGAAGCGAATCAGATGGCAATAATTAAACATAGTAGAGAAGCTTGAATCTTCGACTGGACTGGGTTGCTTGACGCGAGGACATTTCGCTTCTAATCGCAGAAGTTTCCTCAGCTAAAATTTCTTTTCTACAAGAGTCAAGACAGAAGTCAGACTACCAGAGCAAGAATTTTAGCTGAGGAAGTTTTGCGATTAGAAGCAAAACGTCCTCGCGTCAAGCAACCCAGTCCAGTCGAAGATTCAAGCTTCTCTACTATGGAAACCACCTGGACAACTGAGAGCCTTCACAGAAACAATTAAACATTTAATTTATTTGCTTCCTGTGCTCGACGCAGAAATCAAGTGGTTTCAGCGCAAGTCAGGGCAACGCGATGGTACTCAAGGTAACTGGAAGACACACCCTCACAATATAACATTACCCGATGCCAATTTATGATTCCTGCTGTGTTCCATTGTTCCCGCAGTATAAATCATGCAGGATTGTTTTTATACCATGTACACAATGCAGTAAAACTACACGCTCAAAAAGAGCACAGAAAAAAAATTGCTGACTGCAGCCTGACAGCTGCTGCAGCTCCTCGCTCTTAAATTCTCTCACAAATGTGTTTAAATAAAGTCCATAAAAGTCCTGCTCACAGGCTGATTGCCAGAGACAGGACATGTCCACATCCAGCAGAAAGTCCAGACATCTCCAGTCCACTCACAGATGATTTGTTCACACGCGCACATGTGAACAATTAAAAGAAAAAAGAAATGTCAGCTGCAGTTCCTCACTCTCCCCCAGGGTCAGACTGGGAACAAATTTCGGCCCTGGCATTTTTCCTCTGGACCAGCCCACTATTGGCCCGACGAATCCACCCCCAAACACGCACACCCACCCGTCCATACCAAACCCCCAATGAACAAATACTATACACCTAAACACCATGAACACACACCTAAACACACATTTTCACTGTCATTTCACCTTGATCATAGTACAAAACGCATTCCCGGCGCCACGAGGGGGCATCCTGATAACATTAAAGGCAATTCCATATTTTAACAAAATTACAATTACAAGTTTAAATGACTATATATATATATATATATATATATATATATATATATATATATATATATATATATATATATATATATATATATATATATATACATATAAAACATCATGAGGTTTATGTCACAGAAATCCTACTTTACAATCACACTGCAGTCATTGTTAAATTATTTCCTTTTGCATTTATAATAAACATTTGTATTTATTTAGTGTTTGTTTTTCTGGTTGAAATAAGATATAAATAATCTACCAGACTTCAAAAATATACAAGTTTCCATGTTATTTTATTTGTCTAAAAATAAATGTCTGAGGTTCCTTATGTTAAACAAGAAATTATCTAATCTGAAATAACACGTGGTTTTAATACAGATGAAAGGTTTCTAAAGAACCATTTATTGATTTATTTACCTATTTTAATTACAAATTTTGAGGTAACAGCAACAAAAAACATTTCCAATGATTTTTCAGAAAACTGCTCTATAAATGAGCAGTCCTGTCACACGTTAATGTTTTGTACAGATCAGTGGTTTCTGCACCAATCGGATTGGTCCAATCCATTTTGTAGAGATCAGTGGTTTCTGCCACGAGTCTTCCGTGTTTTGGCCCGACGCGTCATTCCTATTGGACAATGCCAAGGTACGTCACAGCTCAGAGTGTCGAAAGTTGGCGCACCTCATCTCGACAGAACACCGGCTCTGTGTGGTATGCAGGAGATCACTTGACCGAGGGTCTATACGTTCAAATAATAATTTAAAAAAATACTGTCATCACTCTTAGTCAGTCTCTTACAACGGTGCAGCGTAAATACACGAGCTTTCCAGGAGCGCACGTCTCCTCCGGTGTGCACTATTTTTTTTGGGGGGGGGGGGTGATGATAAACTCATCGCCCCCTTAATATATATATATATATATATATATATATATATATATATATATATATATATATATATATATACACGTTGCATTTAAAGATTAACAAAAGTAAAGCACAGTTAATTAAGATAAAAGAAACGATTCCAACCTTGTAATCAGTAGGAGAGCTGAGAGAAGTCCAGACGCCGAGGAGTCAGTCCATTCACAGGGGCAATCTGATTGGCCACCCTGTATGCTTCTCCAATTGTCATTGGCTGTTGGTCATGTCAATTATTGTGCTCGATGTAAGTCTCCGTTGTGTGATCAAACAGAAATAAAACTGAAACCTAGAATAAGACTGCGCCGTGTATGAAACACTACAGAACTTTTATTTTGACACAAATTCAGGAAGTGGTTCTGCAGCTGCACCGATTAAATGCTGTAGCTTCACCCATCACGGACTTTCCACGTGTTGACAGCAGCGCGCGGTTCGAGAACACTGTATATTTCCATAATCTCTATAAATATGGGAGGACCGGCCCACGCACGTCTAAACGTGCAGCGGCCCACCGGGCAAATGTCCAAAATCACAGATTATCAGTCCGAGGCAGCTCTCCCCCCAAACTCTCTCATCACTGTGTAAAGCCCCTTTCACACTGGCGGATTCATAGAGCTGCGTATTGCGGTGTTGTGTTTCATTTCAGCATGCCTGAAATGTGCGCGTACTCAACCTTTTTCCGTGTTCGTAGATCTGCTTGCAGCTGCGTGTGTTCGCTTTTTAATGTGTGCACACAGTTGTGTGTAGCCCTTGCCGCTATTTAAAGGACGACCCTATTCGCATGTCCATAACTGTCATTTCATTATTCGCACGGCAAGACTCTGGTGGCAAAACTTGGAACTACTTGTATAAACAAACATAGTGCATTCAAGATGTCATAACTCCTTTAATATTTGTCCAATTTTGATGATTTTTTTTTATTATTTTCTGTACAGTACACTAATCGATTTCATCATACATACAACGAAAAGAGGGTGGCGCAGCGTCAAAGCAAAAATGTCTCACACTTTTTGCCGGGCGAATAGTGGAATGAGAGTTATTCGCATGGCTGCCATGTGAATAGCCAGTTCCCTATTTAAAACCAGTTCACTCCTGCCGGCTGTGCAGAACACATCGTTGCACTTGTAAAACAGTGGACTGTATCATGAGGTTTTACAGTTTCATTATTGCCACATATGTAGTCAAAGCTGCTATTTTCTGCCTCTGTGGAAGGGCGCTCTGTTCTCTACTGCACAGTGTGGTGCGACTCAGAAACAGTCATTTAACATTATTATTATTACTTTTTTATATTATTTTTTGTCTTGGTGGATCATTTTCATTGTGTACAGATGCTGCTGTGTCTGGCTGTGGTAAAGGCTGCTGTGAATGAAGCGCTGTGACTCTAAACTTTTAAAGCTCCAGTTGCTCCGATCAGGTCGGCTGATTGATCAGACCTGATCGATCGGGGCATCTGATGAGCGCACCGACATGCAGCAACGAGGCTTTAATTTTAAAGAGTACAGCTCTTATTGTTTGATCAGACAGAGAGAGAGAGAGAGAGAGAGTGGGCGCGCAACCTGCTGTTTCTGGATTTCTGAGTTGAGGTTTGATTCCCTGTTCTGAGCACACACAGGTGCTGTGGGCTGTGTGATCATGTTCTCATGTTCTCCAGTTGATTCCTCTGGATTCACGCACTCAGTTTTTGGTTGTGTACAGGAGCACCGTGTTGCACAGACTTGCATGCAGTAACGCTGTGCTGCGCAGACCTGCTTAAAACTGTGTCCAGCGCTCTATGCTGAAGAAAATTAAACATGTCTAATTTCTTCCGTCCTACGCGTGTAGCCCTCAACATACTGCTGCGTAGGGAGCAAAAACTCGACGTAGAGCTGCTAAAAGTGGGCATAGAGCTGCTCAACTCAGCGTAGACAATACGCCACAATGAGCAGGTCTACGAATACGCCAGTGTGAAAGGGGCTTTAAATAAAGGACAAAAAAGGACATAAGTCCTGCTCACAGACTGATTGCCAGAGACAGGACATGTCCACATCAAGTATAACTCCAGACATTTCCACATTTACACACGGACAGTCCATTTGCGCATACACATGCAGCTCGTGGTCAAAGGAAGAAAGATAAACTATAACAGAACTGACGGCACAGACCTGCAGCCCAGCACAAGAATAAAATTTAAACTAGAAGAGAAATCAGAGTGCACAGTCTGGCTGTACATTTCTCTGTGCAGAGAACCTGCAGGCTGCATCCTCACCTCCTCTCTCCCCGCAGGCCCGGTGTGAAAGGGGCTTTACACCAGCGCTCCTCTCACATTCAGTCTACACCCGTTAAAGACGAGTTTACTCCCCTGCATGACGGCACACAAGTGCATGAATCAAAGTCGTGCAAGTATCAGGGCACCTTTTCAATACCACAGCACCTTCAATGGAATAATTTTGTTGAGCTGTTACTGAACTCTCCGAAGAGATAGCAGCGGTAGTGGGGTCAAAGGTCAAAACAGGAATGTTTGGTCATTTGCAGGAAAAACTTTAGATAGAGCAAAAAAGAAACTTGTGGTCTCAGTAATTTAAGCCCCAAATGTACTTTGCAGCCTGTGTGGCCTCACAGGCTCCCTCCCCCCACACTCCTCCCCCCAGTACAGCCTGCTCACAACAGCAACCCCCCACTGCTTCTCTGCCTATGACCCCCTCCCCCTTGACCACAATAGGTCTTCCTCAAGGTGCTTCACATGAGGATGCTTTAAATGCAATTTTGATGTGGTTGCACAAATGAGTTTTGATCATTTTTATAGACAAAATCACTGAAATCCTGTATTTCCTGTTGAAATACAACAAAAAGACAAGAGAGGAGGCAGTGATGAGTTGAGCCCCAGACTGCACAATCCCTCACAAAGTGGACTGAGCGTGTGCTTGTTGCCATTTCTCTGTATGCTGCCAATATAATGTTTGAAGACACTTTTTATGTTTTAATTTCCCAGTGTTGTGTAATGTATTTCACATATGTGTGTAATATTTATGTCTCGTTGTTCTGATATAAATCCATAAGGAAAAAGCCTCGAGGCAGCCAGGATTTTCTTTAAAAAAAAAACCCTGAAAGTTCAGCTAGAATTTGCCAGAAGGTACATCTGAGATGAAGCCTAGATTTGATCTTTTGGTGAAAGAAAATCCTCCTCTATATCACTTCATCATGAAGCTGTATAACTGTGGATCCAAAATGCAAAACATGCACTGTGCACAATTTCTCCAATCACAGCCACAGAAACATATAACTTCCTCTGAGTCTTGGTGGCTTTCCTCACTATTCTCCTTCTTGCACAGTCAGTTTTTGAGAACTGTCTACTCCACTTCAGATTTACCATGTTTGTATTTTTTAATAATTGAGGTAAATACAGTCAAAGACATAATCAGTGACATGAAAATGTTCATGTATCCATCCCCTGACTTGTCTGAAGAAAACTGGCAATAAAACTGTGTTTACAGGTATTATACCAAAGTGTTCCATGACTTATGCAATCTTGGCTTTTATATTTACCTCCACCAAGGAGGTTATGTTTTCGGTCGCGTCCATTTGTTTGTTGGTTGGTTTGTTAGCAGGATTACTCAAAAAATCCTCAACGGATTTCAATGAATTTTTTACCTGGGGTGTATCTTGGCCTAACTTAGAAGCCATTAAATTTTGGTAATGATCCGGAACACGATCCTGATCCAGCAAATTTTTTTAAAGGATTCTTTATCATTGCAGGATAGGGCCAATTTCAACATTTTTGTATCGAACTTCATGAAGACGGGTCACAAAGGCTGAACAAAAATGAAGTTACGACACAACAATAATTTAGCATTTGTTTCTCCTCATTGAATAAAGTTGTTATTAGAAAATAAAAAACTTGTTCATGCAGTTTCTCTTTATAAATATATTTGCTGAAGATCTAAGGGTTTAACCCTCTGGGGCAGATGCCGTCGTATACAACAATTAAGACCAAGCTTTACTAAATTATAAAAACTTTTTAATGATATGAGATAAAAACTTAGTTTTTTTTTTCAGTGATGCCGGTATTTGGTTAGACTCTTTCTCTCCGATTGTTCTGTCTGAGTTATTTTCATTAGTTACTTCCTCCAAACCATCAACATGTCTATTAGACCCCATTCCTACCAGGCTGCTCAAGGAAGCCCTACCATTAATTAATGCTTCGATCTTAAATATGATCAGTCTATCTTTATTAGTTGGCTATGTACCACAGACTTTTAAGGTGGCAGTAATTAAACCATTACTTAAAAAGCCATCTGTTGTATGCTGGGGTGTTTGGCTGGCTTGGTTTTCTGTTTCTCCCACCAGGTGGTAGGCATTCAGGACTGAGTGGCTGAGCATTAGGACCTCACCCTGAACACCTGAGGCTTGTTTTCACGTGCAGGTCATCAGGACTCACAGCTGTGGTGTATTCTGTCTTGATCAGAGATTGTTGCACTTAAGCCTTGAATGCACAGTGTGTGATTGCCAGAGACTCGACCTTGTGAGCAGACGTGTGAGATCGACGTCAGGAGAACAATCTCTCCATTACGGACGCAGAGACCGCTCCAGGTTTGATGCCACAGTCTGTGAAGGAGGATTGGGTGAGGTCTCACGCTCTTCAGCACACTTCCTGAGGTAATTTGGTTTTGGTGACTTTTATGAAGTAATGACAGTGGATTTGGTGTCCCTCACACCTTGTGTTATTGAGCTGTCATGTTATGCTAATTGTCTAATCAGCTTCTGCTGCAGTGGAGATTTGAACTGAGTTGTTCCGTGCCTGCAGGGTGAGAAGCTGATATATATTTAAGCCAGGAAGTGTTTGCTGATTGTGTGCACCTTTTGAGCTGTGTCTCTCTGGGTGGAGAGTGTTGGACTCATGTTTTCTTTCTTCACAGATTCAGTTTGTCGCGGCCACCTGGGGGGTGTCAGCGGGGTCCCTGGGTCCGAACTGCTGTGGCTCCGGACCGTTTGCGCTGCTGAGAGCGCGCCGTGTTTTCACCTCACCAGACCGCGGACATTTTTGGTTGTTTATCACTGCACTCATTATGATTATTAAATTCTGTTATCTTTTGAACCGTGCACTGCTTATTTCATGCTGGGTCCTGTCAAACGCTGGGTCGGTGCTCCGACCGTGTCCGACACATAACACCATCACTTGACCCAGCTATCTTAGCTAATTATAGGCCAATCTCCAACCTTCCTTTTCTCTCAAAAATTCTCGAAAGGGTAGTTGTAAAACAGCTAACTGATCATCTGCAGAGGAATGGTCTATTTGAAGAGTTTCAATCAGGTTTTAGAATTCAGCATAGTACAGAAACAGCATTAGTGAAGGTTACAAATGATCTTCTTATGGCCTCAGACAGTGGACTCATCTCTGTGCTTGTTCTGTTAGACCTCAGTGCTGCTTTTGATACTGTTGAACATAAAATTTTATTACAGAGATTAAAGCATGCCATAGGTATTAAAGGCACTGCACTGCGGTGGTTTGAATCATATTTATCTAATAGATTACAATTTGTTCATGTAAATGGGAAATCTTCTTCACAGACTAAGGTTAATTATGGAGTTCCACAAGGTTCTGTGCTAGGACCAATTTTATTCACTTTATACATGTTTCCCTTAGGCAGTATTATTAGACGGCATTGCTTAAATTTTCATTATTATGCAGATGATACCCAGCTTTATCTATCCAAGAAGCCAGAGCACACACACCAATTAGCTAAACTGCAGGATTGTCTTACAGACATAAAGACATGGATGACCTCTAATTTCCTGCTTTTAAACTCAGATAAAACTGAAGTTATTGTACTTGGCCCCACAAATCTTAGAAACATGGTGTCTAACCAGATCCTTACTCTGGATGGCATTACCCTGACCTCTAGTAATACTGTGAGAAATCTTGGAGTCATTTTTGATCAGGATATGTCATTCAATGCGCATATTAAACAAATATGTAGGACTGATTTTTGCATTTGCGCAATATCTCTAAAATTAGAAAGGTCTTGTCTCAGAGTGATGCTGAAAAACTAATTCATGCATTTATTTCCTCTAGGCTGGACTATTGCAATTCATTATTATCAGGTTGTCCTAAAAGTTCCCTGAAAAGCCTTCAGTTAATTCAAAATGCTGCAGCTAGAGTGCTAACAGGGACTAGAAGGACAGAGCATATCTCACCCATATTGGCCTCTCTTCATTGGCTTCCTGTTAATTCTAGAATAGAATTTAAAATTCTTATAAGGTTTTGAATAATCAGGTCCCATCTTATCTTAGGGACCTCATAGTACCATATCACCCCAATAGAGCGCTTCGCTCTCAGACTGCAGGCTTACTTGTAGTTCCTAGGGTTTGTAAGAGTAGAATGGGAGGCAGAGCCTTCAGCTTTCAGGCTCCTCTCCTGTGGAACCAGCTCCCAATTCAGATCAGGGAGACAGACACCCTCTCTACTTTTAAGATTAGGCTTAAAACTTTCCTTTTTGCTAAAGCTTATAGTTAGGGCTGGATCAGGTGACCCTGAACCATCCCTTAGTTATGCTGCTATAGACTTAGACTGCTGGGGGGTTCCCATGATGCACTGAGTGTTTCATTCTCTTTTTGCTCTGTATGCACCACTCTGCATTTAATCATTAGTGATTGATCTCTGCTCCCCTCCACAGCATGTCTTTTTCCTGGTTCTCTCCCTCAGCCCCAACCAGTCCCAGCAGAAGACTGCCCCTCCCTGAGCCTGGTTCTGCTGGAGGTTTCTTCCTGTTAAAAGGGAGTTTTTCATTCCCACTGTAGCCAAGTGCTTGCTCACAGGGGGTCGTTTTGACCGTTGGGTTTTTTCCGTAATTATTGTATGGCCTTGCCTTACAATATAAGGCGCCTTGGGGCAACTGTTTGTGATTTGGCGCTATATAAATAAAATTGATTTGATTCTTTCAGCGAGCTGCAAGCTTTTCCATCTGCGGATTTGTGTAGCAGCTCCAAGTTGAAAAAACAGTTGTCTCTGAAAGCACAGTGATGGCAGCACACCTGCACTGAGCTTTACAAAGATATTTTTATACTTTTTTCTTTAAAACCTGGGCACTGTGTGTGTCGTCCCTAAAAACAGCTGAAAAGCCGTGACGCTGTTATGTTTGGACACAGGTTAGAGGAGCGAACCAGCGTCTGACAAGGACCCAGCGCTAAAGAAACAGAGAGCGGTTCCAAAGAACATAACAGATTTATTTCAAGTGTAATGTATAAACAAAAAGTGAATTAACGGCTTGGCGGGGTGGAGGACGACACGCTCTTCCTAGCGCCCAAGAGATTGAAGCCCGACAGTTCTGGACCCAGAAATTCCCGCCGGCACCCCCCAGGTGGTTAATGAATCAGACAGCGCCTGTTAAGGATGAGAAGTGAGGTAAGTCAACTCTGTTCACACAAATACTGTTTAGGGTTCACACCATCAGCAAACACATTCAGGTTCTAATTCAGACTCAAATTACAGAAACAGCTCTCACAGCCCGTGGAGGACCATCAATCCGCACGCCACAGCTGTGAAGAGCGAATTTACACAATTATCAGAGTAGCTCAAATATAGCTGCGTACAAAACGCCAAATTACTATTGTTAATTACTCAAAGTCATTCACAGCTTTAGTTACCTCTGAAGTGTGCTGATGGAGCATGTCCCTCACCCATCTCCTTAACAGGCACGGTGCGTCAAACCTGGAACGATCCTCGGCGTCACAGTGTTAGACAAACAACTGTCTCACAGCGGCAACAAGGTTGAGTCCCCAGCACCTTACACAGAGCAGTCATGGCTTATATGTAGTACATCATTAGGATATCTACTTCAGCTGGTAGTCCTTTAACTCTGCACGTGAACTGCTCATCAGGTGCATCCTCTTCAGCTGGTTTGGCGTGATGACAGTGGAGGGTGAGAGACACTTCATCCATCATCACAGCTTCAGACACGCCCCCCACAAACCACCTGGAGTGCACACAAAACACAAACAGTATCTTGGCCAGCCAAACCCCCCAACACATAACAGACGCTTTATCAACTAATACTGACGTTCTTTTTTTCCATCCAAATGCACCTAAAGTCTCTTTCTGAGGATAACATAAAGGCTGATAAAACTTTCCTCCTTGTCAGTCTGGCTGTGCTTTCTCCATAAATACATGTTACCAATTCTTCCTGCTCAGATGCCAATGCAGGGATAAATCCAGATGGATGTGGGTGTGGGGGAGCACGGCTCCCCACAACACCTGTGGATTAAAGGTCCACTTTTGATGACATTTTTTTTTCATACTACTACTGCTACTTATAATAATGATAATAATAATGTCAGCAACTAAAATGTTTAGAAATAATTTAAATGTTACAAAAATATGTTTATACAGTTGAGCTCAAAACTTTACATACCCTGGTGGATTATTATTTTTTTTTTGGCCATTTTTCAGAGAATATGAATGATAACACCGAGGTCCGTAGACCTCTACTCGGTTACCTCGGTTACTCAGTTTACACAGAGACTGCTACCTGCTGCTTTGGACTTGAACTAACAGTCTTTTTCAAGACTTTTTTACCTTTTTACTTTTTTTAACTTTTTTACTGTGCTCCAACGCCTAAGGAAGACCTCTAACGGTCGAAACATCGCGACGGAGCACTTTTATCAGCTAACTTTCATTAGCGTTGGCAAGCTAACTAGCTTGCTAACGCTTTCGTTTTTATTATTATTATTATTTTTTTTATTTTATTTTAGCACCGTTGTCGTGCGTTCGCTGTTGTTGTGCGTTGCCTGTGCTGCTTCATGGCCTGTTTGGTGCCTTGATTGGGGCACTCCTTCTGCTGAATCACCTCTGGATTATTTGCACATTATTCACTTTGTGTGTTTTTCGGAATCCGCTAGCTTAGCGCAGCTACTAGCTCTTAGCCGGTTTAGCATGGCGGCTTCTCCTGTCTCTCCCGTACTTTTCTGCTCTGGGTGTGAAATGTTTAGTTATTCCTCGGCCTCCTTTAGCAGTAACGGTACTTGTAATAAGTGCAGCTTATTTGTAGCTTTGGAGGCCAGGCTGGGCGAATTGGAGGCTCGGCTCCGCACCGTGGAAAATTCTACAGCTAGCCAGGCCCCTGTAGTCGGTGCGGACCAAGGTAGCTTAGCCGCCGTTAGTTCCCCCCTGGCAGATCCCGTGCAGTCGGGAAAGCAGGGTGACTGGGTGACTGTGAGGAGGAAGCGTAGCCCTAAACAGAAGCCCCGTGTACACCGTCAACCCGTTCACATCTCTAACTGTTTTCCCCACTCGACGATACACTCGCCGAGGATCAAACTCTGGTTATTGGCGACTCTGTTTTGAGAAATGTGAAGTTAGCGACACCAGCAACCATTGTCAATTGTCTTCCGGGGGCCAGAGCAGGCGACATCGAAGGACATTTGAAATTGCTGGCTAAGGCTAAGCGTAAATTTGGTAAGATTGTAATTCACGTCGGCAGTAATGACACTCGGTTACGCCAATCGGAGGTCACTAAAATTAACATTAAATCGGTGTGTAACTTTGCAAAAACAATGTCGGACTCTGTTGTTTTCTCTGGGCCCCTCCCCAATCAGACCGGGAGTGACATGTTTAGCCGCATGTTCTCCTTGAATTGCTGGCTGTCTGAGTGGTGTCCAAAAAATGAGGTGGGCTTCATTGATAATTGGCAAAGCTTCTGGGGAAAACCTGGTCTTGTTAGGAGAGACGGCATCCATCCCACTTTAGATGGAGCAGCTCTCATTTCTAGAAATCTGGCCAATTTTTTTGGATCCTCCAAACTGTGACTGTCCAGCGTTGGGACCAGGAGGCAGAGCTGTGGTCTTATACACCTCTCTGCAGCTTCTCTCCCCCTGCCATCCCCTCATTACCCCATCCCCGTAGAGACGGTGCCTGGTCCCAGACCACCAATAACCAGCAAAAATCTATTTAAGCATAAAAATTCAAAAAGAAAAAATAATATAGCACCTTCAATTGCACCACAGACTAAAACAGTTAAATGTGGTCTATTAAACATTAGGTCTCTCTCTTCTAAGTCCCTGTTGGTAAATGATATAATAATTGATCAACGTATTGATTTATTCTGCCTAACAGAAACCTGGTTACAGCAGGATGAATATGTTAGTTTAAATGAGTCAACACCCCCGAGTCACACTAACTGTCAGAATGCTCGTAGCACGGGCCGGGGCGGAGGATTAGCAGCAATCTTCCATTCCAGCTTATTAATTAATCAAAAACCTAGACAGAGCTTTAATTCATTTGAAAGCTTGTCTCTTAGTCTTGTCCATCCATATTGGAAGTCCCAAAAACCAGTTTTATTTGTTATTATCTATCGTCCACCTGGTCGTTACTGTGAGTTTCTCTGTGAATTTTCAGACCTTTTGTCTGACTTAGTGCTTAGCTCAGATAAGATAATTATAGTGGGCGATTTTAACATCCACACAGATGCTGAGAATGACAGCCTCAACACTGCATTTAATCTATTATTAGACTCTATTGGCTTTGCTCAAAAAGTAAATGAGTCCACCCACCACTTTAATCATATTTTAGATCTTGTTCTGACTTATGGTATGGAAATAGAAGACTTAACAGTATTCCCTGAAAACTCCCTTCTGTCTGATCATTTTTTAATAACATTTACATTTACCCTGATGGACTACCCTGCAGTGGGGAATAAGTTTCATTACACTAGAAGTCTTTCAGAAAGCGCTGTAACTAGGTTTAAGGATACGATTCCTTCTTTATGTTCTCTAATGTCATATACCAACACAGAGCAGAGTAGCTACCTAAACTCTATAAGGGAGTTAGAGTATCTCGTCAATAGTTTTACATCCTCATTGAAGACAACTTTGGATGCTGTAGCTCCTCTGAAAAAGAGAGCTTTAAATCAGAAGTGTCTGACTCCGTGGTATAACTCACAAACTCGTAGCTTAAAGCAGATAACCCGTAAGTTGGAGAGGAAATGGCGTCTCACTAATTTAGAAGATCTTCACTTAGCCTGGAAAAAGAGTTTGTTGCTCTATAAAAAAGCCCTCCGTAAAGCTAGGACATCTTTCTACTCATCACTAATTGAAGAAAATAAGAACAACCCCAGGTTTCTTTTCAGCACTGTAGCCAGGCTGACAAAGAGTCAGAGCTCTATTGAGCTGAGTATTCCATTAACTTTAACTAGTAATGACTTCATGACTTTCTTTGCTAACAAAATTTTGACTATTAGAGAAAAATTACTCATAACCATCCCAAAGATGTATCGTTATCTTTGGCTGCTTTCAGTGATGCCGGTATTGGTTAGACTCTTTCTCTCCGATTGTTCTGTCTGAGTTATTTTCATTAGTTACTTCATCCAAACCATCAACATGTTTATTAGACCCCATTCCTGCCAGGCTGCTCAAGGAAGTCCTACCATTATTTAATGCTTCAATCTTAAATATGATCAATCTATCTTTGTTAGTTGGTTATGTACCACAGGCCTTTAAGGTGGCAGTAATTAAACCATTACTTAAAAAGCCATCACTTGACCCAGCTATCTTAGCTAATTATAGGCCAATCTCCAACCTTCCTTTTCTCTCAAAGATTCTTGAGAGGGTAGTTGTAAAACAGCTAACTGATCACCTGCAGAGGAATGGTCTATTTGAAGAGTTTCAGTCAGGTTTTAGAATTCATCATAGTACAGAAACAGCATTAGTGAAGGTTACAAATGATCTTCTTATGGCTTCGGACAGTGGACTTATCTCTGTGCTTGTTCTGTTGGACCTCAGTGCTGCTTTTGATACTGTTGACCATAAAATTTTATTACAGAGATTAGAGCATGTCATAGGTATTAAAGGCACTGCGCTGCGGTGGTTTGAATCATATTTGTCTAATAGATTACAGTTTGTTCATGTAAATGGGGAATCTTCTTCACAGACTAAAGTTAATTATGGAGTTCCACAAGGTTCTGTGCTAGGACCAATTTTATTCACTTTATACATGCTTCCCTTAGGCAGTATTATTAGACGGTATTGCTTAAATTTTCATTGTTACGCAGATGATACCCAGCTTTATCTATCCATGAAGCCAGAGGACACACACCAATTAGCTAAACTGCAGGATTGTCTTACAGACATAAAGACATGGATGACCTCTAATTTCCTGCTTTTAAACTCAGATAAAACTGAAGTTATTGTACTTGGCCCCACAAATCTTAGAAGCATGGTGTCTAACCAGATCGTTACTCTGGATGGCATTTCCCTGATCTCTAGTAATACTGTGAGAAATCTTGGAGTCATTTTTGATCAGGATATGTCATTCAAAGCGCATATTAAACAAATATGTAGGACTGCCTTTTTGCATTTACGCAATATCTCTAAAATCAGAAAGGTCTTGTCTCAGAGTGATGCTGAAAAATTAATTCATGCATTTATTTCCTCTAGGCTGGACTATTGTAATTCATTATTATCAGGTTGTCCTAAAAGTTCCCTAAAAAGCCTTCAGTTGGTTCAGAATGCTGCAGCTAGAGTACTGACGGGGACTAGTAGGAGAGAGCATATCTCACCCGTGTTGGCCTCTCTTCATTGGCTTCCTGTTAATTCTAGAATAGAATTTAAAATTCTTCTTCTTACTTATAAGGTTTTGAATAATCAGGTCCCATCTTATCTTAGGGACCTCGTAGTACCATATTACCCCATTAGAGCGCTTCGCTCTCAGACTGCGGGCTTACTTGTAGTTCCTAGGGTTTGTAAGAGTAGAATGGGAGGCAGAGCCTTCAGCTTTCAGGCTCCTCTCCTGTGGAACCAGCTCCCAATTCAGATCAGGGAGACAGATACCCTCTCTACTTTTAAGATTAGGCTTAAAACTTTCCTTTTTGCTAAGGCTTATAGTTAGGGCTGGATCGGGTGACCCTGGACCATCCCTTGGTTATGTTGCTTTAGACGTAGACTGTGGGGGGGTTCCCATGATGCACTGTTTCTTTCTCTTTTTGCTCCGTATGCATCACTCTGCATTTAATCATTAGTGATCGATCTCTGCCCCCCTTCTCGGCATGTCTTTTTCCTGGTTCTTTCCCTCAGCCCCAACCAGTCTCAGCAGAAGACTGCCCCTCCCTGAGCCTGGTTCTGCTGGAGGTTTCTTCCTGTTAAAAGGGAGTTTTTCCTTCCCACTGTGGCCAAGTGCTTGCTCATAGGGGGTCGTTTTGACCGTTGGGGTTTTTCATAATTATTGTATGGCCTTGCCTTACAATATGGAGCGCCTTGGGGCAACTGTTTGTTGTGATTTGGCGCTATATAAGAAAAAAGTTGATTGATTGATTGATAACACAAAAACTTTTTTTTTCACTCACGGTTAGTGGTTGGGTGCAGCGATTTATTGTCAAACAACCAGTTTTACTCTTATTAAATCATAATGACAACACAAACTACCCAAATGACCCTGATCAAAAGTTTGCATACCCCTGTTCTTATGAACATGTATTGCCCCCTTTAACATCACTGACAACTTGGAGTCTTTTGTGGTGGTTGTGGACGAGGCTCTCTGATGATAAAGCTGCCACTGAATATGTTTTGGACTTTATTTACATCAATTACAAAGAAATACAAACATATGGCACTCTATGGTAAATCTGCATGGAGTAGACAGTTCTCAAAAACTGAGTGACTGTGCAAGAAGTAGAAGAGTGAGGAAAGCCACCAAGACACCCAGACAACCCAGAAGAAGTTATAGGTTTACGCGGCTGTGATTGGAGAAATTATGCACAGTGCAAGCTTTGCATTTTGTATCTCCAGTTATCCATCTTCATGATGAAGTGGTATAGAGGAGGATTTTCTTAAAAAGACCTGAACGTTTAGCTACAAATTGCCAGAAGGTACACCTGAGATGCAAGCCTGGATTTGATCTGTTTTGGTGAAAGAAAATCCTTCTCTGCTCTACTCCACTATGAAGCTAAGAGTAGTGATGCAAAATGCAAAGCTTAATTAATTGTTACAATGTAATAATTGATAGTTATTATTATATAATATGTTAATAGTTACATTTATAAACAATGTCAGTTAGAAATGGTAAGTTTTACAGTTACAGTGTTGTCAACAGTTAAATATGCATTCAAGAAACGGGGGGTGTTGTTGGCAGCTGCAGAAAGTAACTAATAACCAAACTTTGTTACTTTAAAATTGAGTAATCAGTGAAGTAATTAAGTTACTTTTTCAAGGAGTAATCAGTAATTGATTACTTTTTAAAGTAACCGTGGCAATGCTGTTCCTGACACAACTCCGCATGGGTTGTGTTGAACCGGTGTCCTGGTTTGGAAGCAAGCACACTAACCCCTTGTTGCCCAAAAATAAAAATAGCCATATGAGAAGAAAATAAAATTGAAGATCTGTTCAGATAAGACGACTTTAAAAACCTCTTTAACACTGAGGGTGAATTATGGCTCCTGATAGTGTTGATAATATCACACATACAAATGATTTATTTCACATTTAGAGAGTGAAAGAGTTCTTGGACATGTGAGCAGCTGCAGACATGTTATTATTGGACATTTGAGCATCATAAAAAAGGAGGACTGATGAGACACAGTGAGACAGGATGGGAACGGCTGTTATGTTAATGAGTGTCAGATGGAGGAGTTATAGTGTTGTGTGTTGGGGGGTTTGGCTGGATGTTTTTGTGTTGTTTTCTTTTCTTTGCTCTCCAGGTGGTATGCAAACTGGTTTTTGTCTGTGGAGAAGGTGCTGGCAGAAGAATCCTTGACCCTCATCAGCATTATTGGCTGCACTTGTGGAGGATGTTCACTTGCAGACTTAAAGACTTTCAGCTGGGGCAGATAATGAGATGGCGTTCTGCATTTAAGCCATGAGTGATTCAAGCAGAATTGCCGGGAACTCGACCTTGTGATGTTCGTTTGTGAGACGCTGAGGACCGCGCCTGGGTTTGACACATCGTGCCTGTGAAGGAGGACGGGTGAGGGACACATGCTGTCAGCACACATCAGAGGTGATTGATTGTCTGAATAAGTGTTAATAGTAATTTGGTATTTTGTTACGCAGTATATTTGAACATTGATGAGAATTGTGCAGCTCGCTTCTCACTGCCGTGGCGTGTGGACTGATGATCCTCCACCTGTTGTGAGAAGCTGCTCATTTACATAGAGCTTAAATTCAGACCTGAATGTGTTGCTGATAGCGTGTGCCTTTGAAGGATATTAGTTGTAGCTGTTGACTTACCTCACCTCTTGTATCCTTCACAGAGTCAGTTTGTCGTGTCCACCTGCGGGGTGTTTGGCGGTGAATTTGAGTCCAGAAGCGCCGGGCTTCGATCCCTTTGGGCGCTGGAGAGCGCGCCGTCCTTCACTCTGCCAGACAAACCATATATTATGTTGTACACAATTATTGCACAGAAAGGGAAATAAATGTTTTGTTTTTGGAACCGCTTTCTGGTTATTTAGCGCTGGGTTCAGTCAGACGCAGGTCCGCTCCTCAACCCGCGTCGGCACATAACATATAGAGTCTAATGGCTAATTTTGAGGCTACATCCCCCTCCGCCAGGCTACATGACATCATCAGTTGTATTTGTTTTTGCTCGGTGTGAGCAGTAGATGTGATTGGCTGCTGCATTTTATGGCTGTAGGTTTTTTTGTGAGCTTCGGCTGTTTTGATGCTCCTGAATGTTACTGTGCTGTTTGATGTACTGTACTGTATGTACATCTATCTCTGTTAGACCCTTATCAGGGGGAGTCCCCCTGATGTTTGAACAAGATCAGAGCTTCAGAGTATTTTTCCTCATCTCTGACACTGGTACCAAATCATTGTTAAATTACAAAATATTTTTGAGAGTGCATTTACTGCAGCATGACATTATTTTAATCTATTGATAATAATTTATTTTTCAATCTGACATGGTTTCTTCAGGCTTCGGTCACATTATGTGTCACAGCAAAAATCAAAATGAATCAATATGGGGGAAAAACATTTTAATCCTTTTTTTGTTGTTGTTATATGGTCCAGTTTGAATTGAGCTTTTGAGTTATTTTACAACAAACCTAGAAAGTTAAATTCCCTCAACAAGGCTGAAAGTTTCACCATTGAGATACCTAAACATATAAAAAATATATCTAAATGGAAACTAAACAGAGTTTTGTGTTTAAAATTAAAGTTAGAAATTTGTTGTCACAATATTTGGCAAATGTCCCATTACTTTGCCCAAAAATGGGGGCAACGTCTCATTGTCTTCTTTCCTCTTCCTGATCACACTGAGAACACTTTATTTTATCACTAGCTTAGTTTTATTTAACCCTCTGGGGCCGACGCCGAAGACCAAGCTTTACTAAATTATAAATAACTTTTGAATGATAGGAGATAGAAACTTACTTTAAAAAAAAAAAAAAAGTTGAAAAGTTAAATACCTTTAAATACGCGGACTTTCGAGACAGCCATCGGCCATCTTTGTACTCCTCATAGAAGCTGTGTGATGACGTGCGCAATGTGAGTGTCCAATCGGAATTAGTTCACCATCACATGGTTTTCCAAAATCCAATCGTAGGGCAGATTTACCTCACGTGAAAAGCCAAAGATCGTTTTCAGGAGTGATATGTTACTAGTTGGCCCATTTGAATAGCCCCCTGGGTGCTCCAATGAGTACATACTATTGGTACATTGGTGTGCCCTGCGCCATTACGCACAGCGAAAGTGAAAGCAGAGGAGCAGATGGAGAGCCTCTGATGACAATCTCACGTGCTCAAACAAAGAGTGTGGAACTATCAGGATTTCTCCACTAGTTTGCATTTGAATGTTACTGGATAACTCTGTTGCTTTCTCTGCGTAAAGCACTGTTTACCATATCAATGGACAACAAAACGCATAGACCATTTTGTATATATTGTTCAAAATGTGCATTTGTGTTTATTGTTTGAACCTTTTTGTTGTACGGTCTTTCACACAAGACCTCAAATTACCTTTATTAAGTATCAAAACAGTTGTTTACGAGGTCTGTTAGAAAATATCGGACCTTTTTATTTTTTGCAAAAACCTGATGGATTTGAATCACGTGTACTTGCATGAGCAAACCTTGAACCTTCATGCTCATGCATGAACTTTTTCACACCTGTCGATTGCGTCATTTCCTGGTAAGCAGCTTTTGTGTGGGACGTGTGCTGTGCGCTCGGCAGATTTCATTTCAGGGAAAAAGACGGAACGACTGGAGCAGCGCCGCATCAAATTTTGTCAGAAACTGGGCGACAGCCAGGTGGAAACCATTCGGATGATTCAGATGGCTGTCCGAGAAATTGTGGAAGAGGTGGGCATGTCACAGCATGTCACAGCATGTCCTCTGAGACTTCAACATGGAGGCGCAGCAAGTATGAACGAACACTGTTAAAGGCTGAGTACGCGCATATTTCGGGCGTATTTAAATGAAACACAATGCTGCAATGAGCAGCTCTACGAATACGCCACTGTGACAGGCCCTTTAGTCTGCTGAGAACCATCAGTGCACGCAGCGAGCGCGGAGCAGAGAGAGGAGTTTAAACCGAGTGAACATGTTAAAAAAAAAAAAACCAAACCGTGGAGCTGCTTTTACTTCTCTCTGAACTTTCTCTCCCAGTGTGATTCTGCCGGTACCGTCCTGTTCAAGACGAATGTGCACGTCGTATACTGAATTTATGAGATGAAATAAACAGTCAAATATCTTTAAAAATGCATTTAAAAAATGAGAATATATGAATGAACTGAGCAAAACAAAAACCCTGACGTGGAGAAGCTGTGCTGATGTTCAGACGTACAGATCACAAAAAACAGGTGAGAACTCTGAACTTTAACAGCTGTTATTTTCCAAAGGTATTTATTTGTTCAATCTTGAGGTTAATGTAGTGTTTAAGCACAAAACGTGACTGATGAGGAGAAACAATTTCAGAAATGCAACAGAACCAACCACAAATCAGAAAAAGTTGGGACTGTATGTAAAATGAAGATAAAAATAAAAATGTTACACTATTCCCAGTTTCTCCACTCACAGAAGCCAAATGTTCTTCCAGAGTTGTGTAATTATACTATGATAGTAGAATATAAAGAAGGGGAAAAAAGAAAAAAAAAAATAGGCAATGTATTCGTCAGTCGCAATTATTTGTCTGACAATTAATTGTCTCCAGAAATTCCTAATCATGACAGCCCTAATGCCAGGCGAGTGAACTGTCCAAAAAAATGCCCTCGGACCCCAGAGGGTTAAACAAACATCTTATGGACATTAACATCATCTCTCTCTAATCAGCTGGTTATAGCAGGTACGTAATGCCCTGGTCACACAGTGATGACTGAATGAAGGATAAAAACTCAAAAGTCACAAATCGTCAAGAAAAGATGGACAAAACATCCTGCACCTTTCACATCTCTGAAAAGCCTGCGAATCAAGAGTGCAACAAAGAATGAAATGAAACCAAAACTAATGTTGACCTATCATGTGACCGACAGCAACTATAAAGCTGCACGCAACCAGCCTTGTCCTCATTTCCGCAGTACTCGCAGTTGCAAGATTTTCACGTGAGAGATTTGTTTGTCTTCACATTCTGAGTTGTCGAGGCATGTCTTTACTTGTCCTGACAAGCAGTGATGCCGGTAACAGCAGCACACCTGGCCAGAGCTTATTTTCACGCTTTTTTCATTTTTATTTAACGCTGAGCCGCTTTGTGTATCCTCACTAAAAACAGCTGATCCGCAACATGTTAACCTTTTCCAGTCAAATGCACCTAAACTCTCTGAGGATGACATGATGTAAAAAAAAAAAAGTTGATAAAACTTTCTTACCTGTCAATCTGGTTGTGTTTTCTAAATAAATGTTATCCGTTCTTTGTGCTTAAACAGAGGGATGAATCCAGATGGAAAGGGGGATAGGGGTAGGGATGCAGCCTCCCACAACTCCACTAGAATAAAGGCCCACCTTTTTTTTTTCTTTCTTTTTTTTTTTTTTTTACTATTAATACTACTTATAATAAGAATAATTTCAAGAAAATATTTAGAGAGAATGTAAATGTTAAAAAAATGTTAAATAATTTAATAGTTACATTTATACTCAACAAAAATATAAACGCAACACTTTTGGTTTTGCTCCCATTTTGTATGAGATGAACTCAAAGATCTAAAACTTTTTCCACATACACAATATCACCATTTCCCTCAAATATTGTTCACAAACCAGTCAAAATCTGTGATAGTGAGCACTTCTCCTTTGCTGAGATAATCCATCCCACCTCACAGGTGTGCCATACCAAGATGCTGATTAGACACCATGATTAGTGCACAGGTGTGCCTTAGACTGCCCACAATAAAAGGCCACTCTGAAAGGTGCAGTTTTGTTTTATTGGGGGGGGGGGGGGATACCAGTCAGTATCTGGTGTGACCACCATTTGCCTCATGCAGTGCAACACATCTCCTTCGCATCATCCGTGAAGAGAACACCTCTCCAACGTGCCAAACGCCAGCGAATGTGAGCATTTGCCCACTCAAGTCGGTTACGACGACGAACTGGAGTCAGGTCGAGACCCCGATGAGGACGACGAGCATGCAGATGAGCTTCCCTGAGATGGTTTCTGACAGTTTGTGCAGAAATTCTTTGGTTATGCAAACCGATTGTTTCAGCAGCTGTCCGAGTGGCTGGTGTCAGACGATCTTGGAGGTGAACATGCTGGATGTGGAGGTCCTGGGCTGGTGTGGTTACACGTGGTCTGCGGTTGTGAGGCTGGTTGGATGTACTGCCAAATTCTCTGAAACGCCTTTGGAGACGGCTTATGGTAGAGAAATGAACATTCAATACACGAGCAACAGCTCTGGTTGACATTCCTGCTGTCAGCATGCCAATTGCACGCTCCCTCAAATCTTGTGACATCTGTGGCATTGTGCTGTGTGATAAAACTGCACCTTTCAGAGTGGCTTTTTATTGTGGACAGTCTAAGGCACACCTGTGCACTAATCATGGTGTCTAATCAGCATCTTGGTATGGCACACCTGTGAGGTGGGATGGATTATCTCAGCAAAGGAGAAGTGCTCACTATCACAGATTTAGACTGGTTTGTGAACAATATTTGAGAGAAATGGTGATATTGTGTATGTGGAAAAAGTTTTAGATCTTTGAGTTCATCTCATACAAAATGGGAGCAAAACCAAAAGTGTTGCGTTTATATTTTTGTTGAGTTAGAAATAGCAAGTTTTACAGTTACAGTGCTGTCAACAGTTAAATATGAGGCCAAGAAAGATGTCTTTATTTTATTTTTATAAAACAAGTATTTATGTTTACTGAAGTTGTCGGGTTTAGAATACTGTACCTTTGATAAGAGGAAGAGACAACCAGGCAATAAAACAAGTGAGAGATAGAATTAAATTTAAGCTCGCGAGGAGTGCAGTCAGGCTGTACACCAAAGCTACACTAAAGTCTGGCCTGCGCTCCCGCTCTTTTTATTTAGGACTTCCCTACATACATGGGCGGTACAGCTCCTGAGGGGAAGAGTGATAGCGCGTGAGCTGTTGCCGCAGAACTGCTGATTGCACAATACATTCAGGATGTTCAGAACCTTTTTAATCTTGGGCTCGGTTAAGATGTGTTTAAGACATCTAACTATTAATCACACTTCTTCTGACAAAAGGACTGATGTATCACAATCACACTGTGGTTGGAACATTCAATTCTCTATTCTTTATCTTACTGCTCAGCTTCGGCTGCGTCCTGCATGAGTCATCTTCACATGTCCTAAAAAGAGCTTAGCGTGCACACAGAGATACCACAACTTGCAGAAACACGTCATGTCACATATCTTAAGTAACCTTCACCCATCACATCAGTACAATACACTTTATCAGAGCAGAGAGAACTACATTCTACCAGAGCAGAGAACACAAAACATGCATGATAAAATAAAACAGTGTATCTACAGAATAACTCCAACATTTCCCTCCTGTTTATCATGCATTCCAACGGTATTACATCTTCACCTAAAAGTAAACAATTGTTACTAAGCAACCACTTCTTATTCAGATTTTCAGCTGCAGGGTCATTAAACAATGGTAAGAATACATTTACACTCGGGAGGTCTTATCGTTGGTGTTGAGGTCATCGTCAGGTTCACCATAATCACCTGGATCAGGGAACAGATCTGGAAGATAGTGGTCGTAGTCGTCTTCTTCATCAGTTTCATCATCGTCATCGCCTGGATGGTTACCCAGAAGGGGGTATGCCTGAGCTGAATCCTGTCTGGCTGGTGAGATAGCAGTGGTTATCATTCTATTGACTAGACCACGTAGACAAGGAATACAACAGCATCCACACAAGGTCAGAATTGCAACAAAAACTGCTATAGAGTCAGAGCTCTATTGAGCTGAGTATTCCATTAACTTTAACTAGTAATGACTTCATGACTTTCTTTGCTAACAAAATTTTGACTATTAGAGAAAAAATTACTCATAACCATCCCAAAGATGTATCGTTATCTTTGGCTGCTTTCAGTGATGCCGGTATTTGGTTAGACTCTTTCTCTCCGGTTGTTCTGTCTGAGTTATTTTCATTGGTTGCTTCGTCCAAACCATCGGCATGTTTATTGGACCCCATTCCTGCCAGGCTGCTCAAGGAAGTCCTACCATTATTTAATGCTTCAATCTTAAATATGATCAATCTATCTTTGTTAGTTGGTTATGTACCACAGGCCTTTAAGGTGGCAGTAATTAAACCATTACTTAAAAAGCCATCACTTGACCCAGCTATCTTAGCTAATTATAGGCCAATTTCCAACCTTCCTTTTCTCTCAAAGATTCTTGAGAGGGTAGTTGTAAAACAGTTAACTGATCACCTGCAGAGGAATGGTCTATTTGAAGAGTTTCAGTCAGGTTTTAGAATTCATCATAGTACAGAAACAGCATTAGTGAAGGTTACAAATGATCTTCTTATGGCTTCGGACAGTGGACTATCTCTGTGCTTGTTCTGTTGGACCTCAGTGCTGCTTTTGATACTGTTGACCATAAAATTTTATTACAGAGATTAGAGCATGTCATAGGTATTAAAGGCACTGCGCTGCGGTGGTTTGAATCATATTTGTCTAATAGATTACAGTTTGTTCATGTAAATGGGAAATCTTCTTCACAGACTAAAGTTAATTATGGAGTTCCACAAGGTTCTGTGCTAGGACCAATTTTATTCACTTTATACATGCTTCCCTTAGGCAGTATTATTAGACGGTATTGCTTAAATTTTCATTGTTACGCAGATGATACCCAGCTTTATCTATCCATGAAGCCAGAGGATACACACCAATTAGCTAAACTGCAGGATTGTCTTACAGACATAAAGACATGGATGACCTCTAATTTCCTGCTTTTAAACTCAGATAAAACTAAAGTTATTGTACTTGGCCCCACAAATCTTAGAAGCATGGTGTCTAACCAGATCGTTACTCTGGATGGCATTTCCCTGATCTCTAGTAATACTGTGAGAAATCTTGGAGTCATTTTTGATCAGGATATGTCATTCAAAGCGCATATTAAACAAATATGTAGGACTGCCTTTTTGCATTTACGCAATATCTCTAAAATCAGAAAGGTCTTGTCTCAGAGTGATGCTGAAAAACTAATTCATGCATTTATTTCCTCTAGGCTGGACTATTGTAATTCATTATTATCAGGTTGTCCTAAAAGTTCCCTAAAAAGCCTTCAGTTGGTTCAGAATGCTGCAGCTAGAGTACTGACGGGGACTAGCAGGAGAGAGCATATCTCACCCGTGTTGGCCTCTCTTCATTGGCTTCCTGTTAATTCTAGAATAGAATTTAAAATTCTTCTTCTTACTTATAAGGTTTTGAATAATCAGGTCCCATCTTATCTTAGGGACCTCGTAGTACCATATTACCCCATTAGAGCGCTTCGCTCTCAGACTGCGGGCTTACTTGTAGTTCCTAGGGTTTGTAAGAGTAGAATGGGAGGCAGAGCCTTCAGCTTTCAGGCTCCTCTCCTGTGGAACCAGCTCCCAATTCAGATCAGGGAGACAGATACCCTCTCTACTTTTAAGATTAGGCTTAAAACTTTCCTTTTCGCTAAGGCTTATAGTTAGGGCTGGATCGGGTGACCCTGGACCATCCCTTGGTTATGCTGCTTTAGACGTAGATTGTGGGGGGGTTTCCATGATGCACTGTTTCTTTCTCTTTTTGCTCCGTATGCATCACTCTGCATTTAATCATTAGTGATCGATCTCTGCCCCCCTTCACGGCATGTCTTTTTCCTGGTTTTTTCCCTCAGCCCCAACCAGTCTCAGCAGAAGACTGCCCCTCCCTGAGCCTGGTTCTGCTGGAGGTTTCTTCCTGTTAAAAGGGAGTTTTTCCTTCCCACTGTTGCCAAGTGCTTGCTCATAGGGGGTCGTTTTGACCGTTGGGGTTTTTCATAATTATTGTATGGCCTTGCCTTACAATATGGAGCGCTTTGCGGCAACTGTTTGTTGTGATTTGGCGCTATATAAGAAAAAAGTTGATTGATTGATTGATTGATATAGATATAAGCGCAGAGGAGACCAAAGTGCGATACTTCCCAAACACGTCCAGCCACGAGTCCCAGAATTCGGCATTAACGCCGCTGTGATCCTTCATCTTCTTGTTCAGTGTCCGCAGGCCCTCAACGGCCTGGGTCAGGCTTCCATCGGCTGCTGTGTTGTTCGGTATGAATGTGCAACACTGTTCTCCAAACATTGCACAGACTCCTCCTTTCTCAGTGAGTAGCATGTCCAGGGCTATGCGGTTCTGGAAGGCCATCAGTGAGGTGGCTGCCAGTTGGGAATGTACCGCTTTAAAACCTTCCTCTGTCCAATTTCCCAATTTCTGCACGTTGTAGTGGATGTAGTTTATTCTGTCTACGTTCTTATTAATTGAGCACCACCAACAGATGGAGGATTCAAATCCAGCTGCTATCTGATCAGCCAGTTTGTACTCATCAGGCACTCCTCTGGGGACTCCTATTGCGTCAAT
The DNA here is from genome assembly GCF_902500255.1 of Thalassophryne amazonica. Classification (NCBI taxonomy): domain Eukaryota; kingdom Metazoa; phylum Chordata; class Actinopteri; order Batrachoidiformes; family Batrachoididae; genus Thalassophryne; species Thalassophryne amazonica. The sequence continues at coordinate 126,919,949 of NC_047105.1, forward strand.
ATATGTTGGATCTCCCACTCCTTTCCAATCTCTTTTTACTCTATGCCAATTTTCAGGCACCACAGACTTTAGGTGCGTCAGCAAGTCCTTGACTAAAATGGGAATGGCTTTTACTGGGAGGAGTAGGGACACTAAAGCACAGTAGCCTGACACATTCCTAGGCAATCTGTCAAAAATTCTATTATCTCCACACCACCACCACACGTCACTTCGGCTGACTGGTACAAATGAACCGTTTATCTGTATTATTCGACTACACCACTTAGTCTCGTTCAGATTTCCCAGTGGTTTCCCTGTTCCGGGCAGTTTGATACAGGAGAAATTTCCCAAAGCTACCTTTTCTGAGAATATTGGTTTGTTTTTTACCGCAGCCGCAACGGGGTAACAATTGTGGTTTCGGTGTATTGTTGTATTTTTCATTACCACCAATAGGCAGTCGTCCGATATCGTTGCTGGAATCACCTGTAAAATTGGTCGGGGCCCCATACATACTACGCAATCCTGTTTTGTGGATTTTACTGCTTGCTCCGCCATCAGGAGCCAATTGTTATTTTGTCTGCTAATTCCCGTAGTTACCAAAAACCAATCATCTGCTGACAGAGGCCCTTTATGCAAGCGGGCCTGCTTGGCTCTTACAGACCCCGGTCCGGGGAGAAGGTCACCCAGTATTGTTTGATTCGTGGTGTCTCTTGAGGCATTTGTATTTGGTGTCTTTGGGCATAGCACAATCTTCCAGCAAGGATCATACCCCGCTTTGTATGCACACAGTGCAAACGTGTGACATATCCATTCGATTGGCCTGCTTATCGGGAATTTTAACGAGTTTATTGTGAATGTCACTGTTTTGGTTCGGCCGCTGACTGTTAGGTTTGATATGATATTTTTCCAACTATACGCTTCGTCTGTCCACCCATAGGAATTTTGTGGCCAGGCGGACGGGTAGCCATTTGTCAGAAAGGTATTTCCCCACCAATGACTGGCACGGGGAAAACCCGTAGTCATGTAGAAATCATAAGCCAGCCATTGTCCAGGATCACCAATCCAGCTATCTTGTCTGAGGGCCAAAAAGGGTATCTGTACAACATAATAGATCCTGGGCGTGGTGTAACAGGCATAAAACCATTGGTAGGATGTTTCCTGGTCTTCACAAGGATTTAGTCCGCATAGTATCTGCCTCCCATGATTGTAGCAGGTTACTCCCTTTGAGGTAACCACATATCGTTTAACGTGGCGGATTGAATTTCCACTTGTAGTTTCGTCTGTTCTGGTTGTGATGTTCTCTACTTCCCCAAAGTCAATTCCCTTTTTCATTAATGGTGTCCACACGTGCATTCCCCATATAGTGACTGTTATGGCTCCTAACACTAATGCCCAGCAGCACAATGCTGTTTTCATCCATAATGGTGTATGGCGCGACATAGTCAGGATCTCCCTAAAGTCAGTGTCCTAAGTTTCTGGTCAGTGGCTTGTAATTTCTTCTGCTGATTTTCGTGTCTGCCCTGGATCTTAACACCAGAGCCACACACTATTATCAGACTTGCTCACTTTCCGTACTTACACTGGGTTTACAGAGATCACTTTCTTACAATGTGTTAAATGTATCCACGTTTGTCTTTCTCCTATTTTTAAGGCTGTGGGTGTAGTGAGCAGTACTTGGAATGGACCTTCCCACTTAGGTGAGTGCCAGTGTTTCCTCTTGATGCTTCTTATCAGTACCCAGTCTCCAGGTACCACTTTAGGGTCGTCCTGTGGAGAGATGGGATCATCAATGTTTGAGGTACTGTCCTTTTGCTTTTCCAGCATCTTTCTCATATAATCAGCTAGGTTTGCTTCTTTTGGTATTTCCCATGGATTTCTGAACTGAGGTAATCTGTACGGTCGGCCAAAAAGGGTCTCATATGGTGTTAATCCTGCTGTACTTGTGATGTTTCTATACATTTTTACTAAGTCCACGCACTGTGTCCATGGTCTGTTTGTTTCTTCCATCGCCTTCTTTAGCCTATTTTTAATTGTCCCATTCATTCTTTCCACTAGTCCTGCGCTTTGCGGGTGATATGCACAGTGGTTTTTTAGGTTTATGCAAAACAGTTGTCCAATGTTTCTCACAACTTGGTTTACAAAATGCGGTCCATTGTCACTATATATTTTTTCTGGTATACCATACCTAGGTACTATGTCTTTGCACAGTGCTTTTGCCACTGTTAATGCATCTACATGTTTTGTGGGGAAGATCTCGACCATTTTGAAAATGCATCAATAATGACCAAACAAAATTCTTTCCCTTCACTTTTGTTCAATTGAATATAATCCATGTGTATGGTCTGAAATGGATATTGTGGTTCAGGGAACTGTCCTCGTAGAGGTCTCAAATTCCCTTGCACATTGTGTTTTGCACATATCATGCATGCTTTACAAAATTGTTTTGAAAAATTATTAAATCCAAATGTTGTATACACTGTTTCGATTTGTTTAATCATCCCCCCTGTCGAGACATGGGAAACACCATGGCTTGAAATAGCTGCCCATTTATACAAATGTTTGGGCAACACAGGTTTGTTAAGGGGTCACATGTAGAGACCGTCCTTGTTTTTGACGGCTCCATGTTTTTCCCATAATTTCCTCTCACTGTTCGGGCTTTTATTTTGCATTTCTACCAAGAGATCAGGTGTTACTTCAGTTGCTTTATCAATTGTAAATGTGTTAGGATCAGCAACCACATGAAGATGGCCTTCAGCAGCAGCTTTTGCAGATTCATCAGCGAACGCATTACCTTGGGAAATAAGATCAATCCCTTTTGTATGCGCTGCACATTTACAAATAGCCAATTGACTGGGTAGCTGGACTGCTTCTAATAATTTGGTGAGCAGAGTGGCATGTGTGACAGGCTTCCCTGTTGAAGTGACCATTCCACGATTTTTCCAATGTTGAGCGAACACATGCACCGTGGAAAATGCGTATTGGCTATCAGTATAGATTGTGACAGATTGATCTCTGAAAATTTGGCAGGCTACGGTGAGAGCTACCAGTTCGGCCGCTTGTGCCGACATGTTAGCAGGTAGCTTGACAGCTTGTAGGACACTATCATGTGTCACTACCGCGTACCCAGTCATCGTTTCTCCTAGATGATTTTTCTTTGAGGAGCCGTCCACAAATACCACTGTGGCCTCTGAAAGAGATGTATCTTTTAAATCGGGTCTACATTTAGATACTCGTTGGGCTTCCTCCACACAGTCATGTGGTTCTCCATCCACTGGGATGGGCAAGAGTGTGGCAGGATTTAATGTTGTGCAGCGTTCAATAGTCAAATGGGGTTGAGATAGGAGCGTAGCCATACAAGAAAGATGACGTGCTGGAGACAGAAATGTCATATTTGTTTGTAGCAGCAATGCTGACACTGCATGGGGTACTTTTAGTATTAATGAATGGAAAAGCACAACTCCGGCAGAACTCTCTATAGCCATAGAGGCTGCTATTACTGCACGTATGCACGGAGGAAGTGCACAAGCAACACTGTCTAATTTGGAAGAATAGTAGGCAACCGGGCGAAGCCTTTCTCCATATTGCTGCGTCAATACAGAAGTCATAAAATGACCTTTGCAATCGACAGTTTGAACAAATGGTTTGTCATAATTTGGTAGGGCTAGAGCCGAGCTAGACACCAGACTTTGTTTGATTTGCACAAATGCCGCTTCTGCCTCTGGGGTCCACTTCAATGCTGTTGACATGGATATACTTTCGTCATACATTAATTTCAAGAGAGGAGACGTAATTTGCGCATAATCTGGAATCCAGCTACGGCAGTAGCCAGTGATGCCTAAAAAGGACATCATTCACTGATTCACTTACTCAAGGCATGAGAAGTGGGGCAGAAAGAAAAAGGCAGTATTTGATGAATGCATAAAAGAAGCGGATTTACCTATACAAAAGAAAGAAGCCACCACAACCGCAAAACTGGAATCGATCGCCTCACAGATCACAAAATATCTGATGGCTGAGGAAATAAAAAAATAAAGGAAGAAGCCCAAAAGGAAGCGATAAAAGACTATCAGTTGCTGGATAAAGGGAAGCAACTCCAGTTTAAAAGGAGTCAGTGGAAGAGGGAGGAAGAGTGGATACTGTTGTGGGCAAAGGAATATGCCAAAATAAAATACCCCAAAAATCAAACAAAGAGATCCAAAGAATGGCAAAAAATATTCCACCACCACTGCCCAAATAAGAAAGACATCACTTGTAAGAATCTCACAACCCAAAAATCAAACTTTATCAAACAAAAACATTTCTCGGATAATGAAATAAAAATGATGCAACAGGAGGTTTAGCAAATGATAAGAGACGGCATCTGCCCTCTGACGCAACCCATTACACCACCAAAAAATGATTGCCCTCAAAAAAAAAGTACATCCCCGAAAAAACAAACCATCCACTGCCTCCTAAAAAAAAATAACCATTCACTGCCCCCCGAAAAACGAACAACTCACTGCCTCCCGAAAAAACGAACCATTCACTCCCTCCCAAAAAACTAACCATTTACTGCCTCCCGAAAAAATGAACTCACTGCCCCCCCAAAAAACGAACCATTCACTGCCCCCCCGAAAAAACGAGCAACTCACTGCCCCCTGAAAAAACGAGCAACTCACTGCCCCCCGAAAAAACGAGCAACTCACTGCCCCCCGAAAAAACGAGCAACTCACTGCTCCCTGAAAAAATGAACAGTTCACCAGCTCATCTACAAAATAATATACAGGTGCACACAGACCCAGAACAGCAGGAACTAGAAGAGGAATTGGCAAATAAGATTGAAGAAACAAGAAAAATGGACATGAAAAAGCGCCCAAAGCTGACTAAACTAAAGGAGAATACAAAATTCAAAAATATCCTTCAAAAAGTTAACATAGGACTGACTAAACTGGTCCCAAAAGGAGCCACATTGACAGAGTTAAACTCTATAAATTATGGAGCGGCATGGTACATACAAAGTAAATTAGCCCCACAAGATTTGGAGAGAAACGGCACTACAAATAAGAAAAAGAATACCATGCCACGATGGAAAAAGAAATTACAACAAAAAATCAGCCACCTAAGAGATCTCCCAAATGGCCACATCTTTGGGAAACAAGAACCACAAAAAGAATCTTCTTAAAAAAGTAAATCACATGCCTCTACTGGTGGTTGGCTCTCACTGCGGTATTGTATCACTTCCTGTTCCGGAGCACAGCGGTGTTTTTCTGTATCTGTTAGCTGTTTAATCTGCGCAGTTAGATTGATCTAGTTATCTAGATTACGATTTGTTTCCCAGTGTAATCTTTACGTGCCTTAACTAAAGCACTCCTTCTGCTGAATCACCTCTAAATTATTTACACATTATTCACTTTGCGTGTTTTTAGGAATCCGCTAGCTTAGCGTAGCTACTAGCTCTTAGCCGATTTAGCATGGCGGCTTCTCCTGTCTCTCCCGCACTTTTCTGCTCTGGGTGTGAAATGTTTAGTTATTCCTCGGCCTCCTTTAGCAGTAACAGTACTTGTAATAAGTGTAGCTTATTCGTAGCTTTGGAGGCCAGGCTGGGCGAATTGGAGACTCGGCTCCGCACCGTGGAAAATTCTACAGCTAGCCAGGCCCCTGTAGTCGATGCGGACCAAGGTAGCTTAGCCGCCGTTAGTTACCCCCTGGCAGATCCCGAGCAGCCGGGAAAGCAGGCTGACTGGGTGACTGTGAGGAGGAAGCGTAGCCCTAAACAGAAGCCCCGTGTACACCGCCAACCCGTTCACATCTCTAACCGTTTTTCCCCACTCGACAACACACCCGCCGAGGATCAAACTCTGGTTATTGGCGACTCTGTTTTGCGAAATGTGAAGTTAGCGACACCAGCAACCATAGTCAATTGTCTTCCGGGGGCCAGAGCAGGCGACATTGAAGGAAATTTGAAACTGCTGGCTAAGGCTAAGCGTAAATTTGGTAAGATTGTAATTCACGTCGGCAGTAATGACACCCGGTTACGCCAATCGGAGGTCACTAAAATTAACATTAAATCGGTGTGTAACTTTGCAAAAACAATGTCGGACTCTGTAGTTTTCTCTGGGCCCCTCCCCAATCGGACCGGGAGTGACATGTTTAGCCGCATGTTCTCCTTGAATTGCTGGCTGTCTGAGTGGTGTCCAAAAAATGAGGTGGGCTTCATAGATAATTGGCAAAGCTTCTGGGGAAAACCTGGTCTTGTTAGGAGAGACGGCATCCATCCCACTTTGGATGGAGCAGCTCTCATTTCTAGAAATCTGGCCAATTTTCTTAAATCCTCCAAACCGTGACTATCCAGGGTTGGGACCAGGAAGCAGAGTTGTAGTCTTACACACCTCTCTGCAGCTTCTCTCCCCCTGCCATCCCCTCATTACCCCATCCCCGTAGAGACGGTGCCTGCTCCCAGACTACCAATAACCAGCAAAAATCTATTTAAGCATAAAAATTCAAAAAGAAAAAATAATATAGCACCTTCAACTGCACCACAGACTAAAACAGTTAAATGTGGTCTATTAAACATTAGGTCTCTCTCTTCTAAGTCCCTGTTGGTAAATGATATAATAATTGATCAACATATTGATTTATTCTGCCTTACAGAAACCTGGTTACAGCAGGATGAATATGTTAGTTTAAATGACTCAACACCCCCGAGTCACACTAACTGTCAGAATGCTTGTAGCACGGGCCGGGGCGGAGGATTAGCAGCAATCTTCCATTCCAGCTTATTAATTAATCAAAAACCCAGACAGAGCTTTAATTCATTGAAAGCTTGACTCTTAGTCTTGTCCATCCAAATTGGAAGTCCCAAAAACCAGTTTTATTTGTTATTATCTATCGTCCACCTGGTCGTTACTGTGAGTTTCTCTGTGAATTTTCAGACCTTTTGTCTGACTTAGTGCTTAGCTCAGATAAGATAATTATAGTGGGCGATTTTAACATCCACACAGATGCTGAGAATGACAGCCTCAACACTGCATTTAATCTATTATTAGACTCTATTGGCTTTGCTCAAAAAGTAAATGAGTCCACCCACCACTTTAATCATATCTAGATCTTGTTCTGACTTATGGTATGGAAATAGAAGACTTAACAGTATTCCCTGAAAACTCCCTTCTGTCTGATCATTTCTTAATAACATTTACATTTACTCTGATGGACTACCCAGCAGTGGGGAATAAGTTTCATTACACTAGAAGTCTTTCAGAAAGCGCTGTAACTAGGTTTAAGGATATGATTCCTTCTTTATGTTCTCTAATGCCATATACCAACACAGTGCAGAGTAGCTACCTAAACTCTGTAAGTGAGATAGAGTATCTCGTCAATAGTTTTACATCCTCATTGAAGACAACTTTGGATGCTGTAGCTCCTCTAAAAAAGAGAGCTTTAAATCAGAAGTGTCTGACTCCGTGGTATAACTCACAAACTCGTAGCTTAAAGCAGATAACCCGCAAGTTGGAGAGGAAATGGCGTCTCACTAATTTAGAAGATCTTCACTTAGCCTGGAAAAAGAGTCTGTTGCTCTATAAAAAAGCCCTCCGTAAAGCTAGGACATCTTTCTACTCATCACTAATTGAAGAAAATAAGAACAACCCCAGGTTTCTTTTCAGCACTGTAGCCAGGCTGACAAAGAGTCAGAGCTCTATTGAGCTGAGTATTCCATTAACTTTAACTAGTAATGACTTCATGACTTTCTTTGCTAACAAAATTTTAACTATTAGAGAAAAAATTACTCATAACCATCCCAAAGACGTATCGTTATCTTTGGCTGCTTTCAGTGATGCCGGTATTTGGTTAGACTCTTTCTCTCCGATTGTTCTGTCTGAGTTATTTTCATTAGTTACTTCATCCAAACCATCAACATGTTTATTAGACCCCATTCCTACCAGGCTGCTCAAGGAAGCCCTACCATTATTTAATGCTTCGATCTTAAATATGATCAATCTATCTTTGTTAGTTGGCTATGTACCACAGGCTTTTAAGGTGGCAGTAATTAAACCATTACTTAAAAAGCCATCACTTGACCCAGCTATCTTAGCTAATTATAGGCCAATCTCCAACCTTCCTTTTCTCTCAAAAATTCTTGAAAGGGTAGTTGTAAAACAGCTAACTGATCATCTGCAGAGGAATGGTCTATTTGAAGAGTTTCAGTCAGGTTTTAGAATTCATCATAGTACAGAAACAGCATTAGTGAAGGTTACAAATGATCTTCTTATGGCCTCGGACAGTGGACTCATCTCTGTGCTTGTTCTGTTAGACCTCAGTGCTGCTTTTGATACTGTTGACCATAAAATTTTATTACAGAGATTAGAGCATGCCATAGGTATTAAAGGCACTGCGCTGCGGTGGTTTGAATCATATTTGTCTAATAGATTACAATTTGTTCATGTAAATGGGGAATCTTCTTCACAGACTAAAGTTAATTATGGAGTTCCACAAGGTTCTGTGCTAGGACCAATTTTATTCACTTTATACATGCTTCCCTTAGGCAGTATTATTAGACGGTATTGCTTAAATTTTCATTGTTACGCAGATGATACCCAGCTTTATCTATCCATGAAGCCAGAGGACACACACCAATTAGCTAAACTGCAGGATTGTCTTACAGACATAAAGACATGGATGACCTCTAATTTCCTGCTTTTAAACTCAGATAAAACTGAAGTTATTGTACTTGGCCCCACAAATCTTAGAAACATGGTGTCTAACCAGATCCTTACTCTGGATGGCATTACCCTGACCTCTAGTAATACTGTGAGAAATCTTGGAGTCATTTTTGATCAGATAGGTCATTCAAAGCGCATATTAAACAAATATGTAGGACTGCTTTTTTGCATTTACGCAATATCTCTAAATCAGAAAGGTCTTGTCTCAGAGTGATGCTGAAAAACTAATTCATGCATTTATTTCCTCTAGGCTGGACTATTGTAATTCATTATTATCAGGTTGTCCTAAAAGTTCCCTAAAAAGCCTTCAGTTAATTCAAAATGCTGCAGCTAGAGTACTGACGGGGACTAGAAGGAGAGAGCATATCTCACCCATATTGGCCTCTCTTCATTGGCTTCCTGTTAATTCTAGAATAGAATTTAAAATTCTTCTTCTTACTTATAAGGTTTTGAATAATCAGGTCCCATCTTATCTTAGGGACCTCGTAGTACCATATCACCCCAATAGAGCGCTTCGCTCTCAGACTGCAGGCTTACTTGTAGTTCCTAGGGTTTGTAAGAGTAGAATGGAAGGCAGAGCCTTCCGCTTTCAGGCTCCTCTCCTGTGGAACCAGCTCCCAATTCAGATCAGGGAGACAGACACCCTCTCTACTTTTAAGATTAGGCTTAAACTTTCCTTTTTGCTAAAGCTTATAGTTAGGGCTGGATCAGGTGACCCTGAACCATCCCTTAGTTATGCTGCTATAGACGTAGACTGCTGGGGGGTTCCCATGATGCACTGTTTCTTTCTCTTTTTGCTCTGTATGCACCACTCTGCATTTAATCATTAGTGATTGATCTCTGCCCCCCTCCACAGCATGTCTTTTTCCTGGTTCTCTCCCTCAGCCCCAACCAGTCCCAGCAGAAGACTGCCCCTCCCTGAGCCTGGTTCTGCTGGAGGTTTCTTCCTGTTAAAAGGGAGTTTTTCCTTCCCACTGTAGCCAAGTGCTTGCTCACAGGGGGTCGTTTTGACTGTTGGGGTTTTACATAATTATTGTATGGCCTTGCCTTACAATATAAAGCGCCTTGGGGCAACTGTTTGTTGTGATTTGGCGCTATATAAAAAAATTGATTGATTGATTGATTAAAAGAAAATACAATGTTGAAGACAAACTGCTAGGTGGAAGGCTGGCTGAACATCAAGCCTTAGTAAAAGCTTTCGCAGCACAAATTAGGAACAAAGACAAGAAAATACAAGCAAAACAGATAAACGAACTATTTGCAAAAAATCCCAGACTAGTGTACAGAAAGCTGGCAAACGACACAATAGAAGTACAACAGCCACCTGAGAGAGAAGAAATTGAAAAATTCTGGAGACCACTCTTTGAAGACCCAAAACAACACCAAGAGGCTGAGTGGATTGAAAAAATAAAACAGAAAAACAAAGACAAACAACAAATGCCAGCAATTGTAATCACTGAAGAGGACATCAGAAAGAAAATGAATGAATACAGTAACTTCAAGGCACCTGGCATCGACAAAATCCCAAATTTTTGGCTGAAAAGACTGACAGCATTACACCAACATTATGCTGTGGCTTTCACAAAAATATTGAACGGAGAAGAAGACACACCAGACTGACTAACGACAGGGAACACAAGCCTAATTCCAAAGACCAAGGAAACACAGCTTCCCAACAAGTACAGACCCATCTACTGCCTAACAACAACGTACAAATGGCTGACAGGAATCATAACTGATGCCATTTATGAACATCTGGACACTGGTAGCTACCTGGAAAATGAACAGAAAGGAATGTTCCAAAAGATGATTAGGAGCTAAAGACCAGTTACTGACAGACAAAGTTATCCTGGAGGACTGCAAAACAAGGCAGAGGAACCTCAGCATGGCTTGGATTGACTACAAAAAGGCATTTGACAGTGTACCACACTCCTGGATCATGAGGTGCTTAGAACTCTACAACATCAATGAGGAAATAAGATCTTTCCTGAGAGCACAAATGAACAAGTGGAACACCACCATCACCCTCAACCACACAGAGGGACAAATAACAATCCCAGACGTACGAGTTCAGAGAGGGATACTTCAGGGAGACAGCCTTTCGCCTCTCTTATTCTGCTTAATCATGGACCCGCTCAGCAAGATCCTGAAGGAGCATGACATCGGATATGACTTAAGTAAAGACAAAGGAAAGGAAAAACAAAAACTTGTGAACCATCTGTTGTTTATGGAACATTTGAAAATCTATGCCAACACAAAAAACGGACTCAGTCAGCTCGTGGAAACTGTCCATAAGTTCTCAAAAGACATTGGTATGGAATTTGGACTGGATAAATGCTCAAAATGCACAATGACAAAAGGTAAAAAGACAAAAACCGAAAACATACAATTGGATGAAGGGAGCTACATTGAAGATCTGGCTGCAGACTCCACATACAAATACTTGGGAATCGAACAAAGTAATACAATTAAGCACAAGAAAATGAGAACAAAAACAACAAAAGAATACCTAAACCGCTTAAAAAAGATCTGCAAAACACAGCTGACACCAAAAAACAAGATCACAGCCACAAACCAGTTTGCAATACCAGTGGTGACCTATGGGTTTGGCATAGTGAACTGGCCACAATGTGAGCTTAATAAGTTGGACACAAAAACCAGGAAAATGCTCACCCTCCACAAAATCACATACAGAAATCAGTGCATGGACAGAATATATCTCCCTTGCAGAGAAGGTGGTATGGGTCTCACTGAAATCAACTGGGCCTACAGAGCATCGATAATAAGTATTGGACAGTACTTAAAGAGCTCTGAAGAAGAAATCATAAAAACGGTCACACAACACCATGAGGCCATAACTGAACGGACCTCAATCACTAAACTGGCAAAAAACTTTGGCGGAGAAGTTTCTGTGTAGGCTCTCAGTTGTCCAGGTGGTTTCCATAGTAGAGAAGCTTGAATCTTCGACTGGACTGGGTTGCTTGATGTGAGAACGTTTGCTTCAAATCACAGAAGCTTCCTTAGCTAAAATTCTTGCTCTGATAGTCTGACTTCTGTCTCGACTCTTGTAGAGAAGAATAAACCAGAAGCCAACAAAAGCTGGAGTTTTTTAACCTAACCAGACCTACCGAGAGGCTGACTGCTATAGGCTAGTGACTAATATTAGATTTTAGCTGAGGAAGCTTCTGTGATTTGAAGCAAAACGTCCTCATGTCAAGCAACCCAGTCCAGTTGAAGATTCAAGCTTCTCTACTATGGAAACCTTCTGGACAACTGAGAGCCTACACAGAAACATTGCGACCAACTGTGGGCATGAGGCCCTGGCACTGGTACATAAGCTGGAAAGGACTGCTAAAAAGATAGCTAACTTTAGAAACCACTTAAGATTTAACCTAAGATGCAAACAAAACAATGTTATTCCCAAATGCATGAAGCAAAAGGCACTAGAAGCAGGCCACACAGCAGAAAAGATCCAGCACAGTTACCTTAGGAGGATTTTGGGTCTTAGAATTAGAAGGCTTCATTTTAAAATATTAGACCTCCAAAATAATCTTGATAGTCTGCACAAAATGTTAGAAACCTTAGTGGGGGAAGAGGCCCATGATAAGATCACAAAGTTCATAGTTAAAATTTAAATGGCTGAGCATTTAAAAAGTAAGGAGCGGCAAATCAGCAAGTTTCACAACCTTTTAGTGCAGAAAAGGTGTACTTTCAGTGGGAGTAGTTTTAAAGATACACCCAGACAAATTAGTGACAACAGGGAAAATTGGGTAAAGAATCTGTCCGACAGGGTTCTTAGACAGAAAAGGATGTGCTCACCAAAGGACTAAATTTCTCAGTGACCCCTAAACATATACCGACAGTAGATTACATCACTGCAGTAGAGTCAGCCATTAAACACAACAGTTTGTCAGAGTCAGAAGCTGGGGACCTCCGACTAAGAGTCACAGCAGCGCTTAACAGTGCTAAGCCTTCTCCGTCCAACATCACAGGAGAAGAACAGAAAGCTTTGGCAGCACTGCAGAAGGACCAAAGCATCCTTATCCTGCCAGCAGATAAAGGCAGATGCACGGTGGTCCTGAACACATCGGACTATGAGGCCAAGATCAACAACTTGCTCAATGACTCCAGTGCATACGAACGTCTGAAGAGAGACCCCACGAGTGGCTATAAGAAGAAAATCATTAGCTGCCTCCAAAACCTGGAGAAAGAGGGACTCATCGACAGGCAGACATACTACAGACTGTACCTGGGGGACGCCACTCCATGCATCTATGGACTGCCTAAAATCCACAAACAGGACGTGCCACTCAGGCCTATTGTATGTAGCACAGATTCCATCACATACAATTTGGCCAAGCACCTCAAGTGGATTTTGGCTCCTCTAGTGGGTCACTCAGACCACCATGTGGAGAACACACAAGATTTTGTGAACAAAATCAAGGACCTGCAGCTGGAGGCAGATGAAACTATGGTGTCATTTGATGTGACTTCGTTGTTCACCTGCATCCCCACCGCTGAGGCCATCTCAGCTGTGAGGCAGAGACTGCTGGAAGATGTGTCTCTACCTGAAAGGACCAAACTTACACCAGACCACATCTGCCAACTCTTGGAGATCTGTCTTAACACCACGTATTTCCTGTTTAGGGGGAATTACTACAGGCAGATCCATGGTTGTGCGATGGGGTCTCCGGTATCCCCCATTGTGGCCAATCTGTACATGGAGCGAGTGGAGAAGACAGCCTTGACGTCTTTCACGGGCATCTCTCCCAGTCACTGGTTCAGATATGTCGATGACACATGGGTTAAAATCAAGCAACAGGAGGTCGAGGACTTTACAGAACACATCAATTCGGTGGACTCCAATATCAAGTTCACACGTGAGGATGCCAGAAACAACCATTTAGCCTTCTTGGACTGTGATGTTACGATTGGAGAGAACAGGCAGCTCCAGACAGAGGTTTACAGAAAACCCACTCACACTGACCAATATCTGCTCTTTGGCTCAAACCACCCCCTTGATCACAAGCTCGGGGTGATCAGGACTCTTCAACACAGAGTCCTACAGGTGCCCACAACTGCAGAGGGAAGGGCTAAAGAGCAACAACTTGTACGGAAAGCCCTCACAGTATGTGGGTACCCACGTTGGTCCCTGGACAAAGTGCAGAAGTCCCAGAAAACAAAGAGACCAGATAGACAGGAGACGGAGACAAGAAGAAGAGGAGTGTCTCTCCCTTATTTAGCAGGAGTAGGGGAAAAACTACAGAGGATCTTCAGACAGCACAAAATCCCAGTTTACTTTAAACCAGTCAACATTTTGAGACAGAAATTAGTTCACCCTAAGGACAGGATCCCTAGTTACAAACAGAGCAATGTAGTGTATCATATCAGATGTCAGGAAAACTGTAATGAACACTACATAGGTGAGACGAAGCAACTTTTACACAAGAAGCTATACCAGCACCGCAGAGAGGTCGCCAGTGGACCTCAGTCTGCAGTTAATCTCCACCTGAAAGACACTAACCACATGTTTGAGGATAAGGAAGTTAAAATCTTAGCCAGAGAGAAGAAATGGTTTGAGAGACGTGTCAAGGAAGCATTCTTTGTAAAACAGTTGAAACCCAGCCTTAACCGCGGAGCGGGTCTCAGACACGCTTTGTCCCCTGTTTACAATGTGGTACTCGGGTCAAAGCAGTTTCAGTCTTTTCTTCATGGTAATGAGTCATTCACGTCATCAGGAGAGAGTCGTCAAGGGAGCCATCAGGGGAGGCTTCCGTCCTGTCATTAGGAGAGTGCTAACTAGAGCACAATAGGTGCTAATTAGAGCTATTGTTTAGTCACTAGCCTATAGCAGTCAGCCTCTCGGTAGGTGGGGTCTGGTTAGGTTAAAAAACTCCAGCTTTTGTTGGCTTCTGGTTTATTCTTCTCTACAAGAGTCAAGACAGAAGTCAGACTACCAGAGCAAGAATTTTAGCTGAGGAAGCTTCTGTGATTTGAAGCGAAACGTCCTCACGTCAAGCAAGATTCAAGCTTCTCTACTTTGGCGGAGAACTTCTACAAGAGAGAAAAAGCAACAGTCTCATGCCTGCAACAAAACTTGCAAGACAGACCAGAGAACAATACAGCAAAAGAGAAGGAAAACATCGAGTGGAAAGATGGAAACAGTACAAAAGAGCCGGACGTTTCCAAGAAGAACTCGAAAAGGAATACATCGACAAAGTTGGATCACTGCAGTGGCCAAAAAATGGAAAACTTGGTTTTGATGGAGAAAGAATTCTGATTGTACCACAAGATCAGGGACTTCAACAAATGGCTTCAAAAAAAATGGCAGGGATCTCACAGAATGATAAATGCCGATTCTGTCATACAGCTGTTGAGAGTGTAAACCATCTAACTTCAGCATGCCAGATCCTCATGGCAGATGGGCGTTATACATCCAGACACAACAAGATCTGTCAATATCTCCACTGGAAGGTCTGCAAGGAACTGGAGATGGAAGTCAGAGAACATGTCTGGGAGCACGAGCCAGCACCAGTCTCATCCAACGGAAAAGTTACGATCTTCTACGACAAAGAGATCCCAGCAGGAAGACACATTGAAGGAGGTGCAATCAAACCTGATATTGTCATCTGGAACAAGCAAGAGAAAACAGCCAAAATCATCGATGTGACAGTCCCCAATGACTACGGTCTGAATCGAGCTGAAAGGGGAAAGATCTCAAAATACCAAGACCTGAAAAATGATCTACGAACAACATGGTCATTGAAAGACATCGATATCATCCCAGTTGTGGTGGGAGCAACAGGCGTGATGAAGAAGAACTTGAAGAAATTCCTTGAGGCAATCCCCGGTCACCCAAGTGCACAGGAGGTGCAGTTGTCTGCAATTAAGGGAACGATCTTGAAGAGAGCCCTCGGATACAATGCCAGATCTGGTTAGGATAACTATAGAGCCTAGAGTGCAACTTTAGACCCCAGGTTTGGGGCCCATTGTATTCTACTAAAAAGACATCAAAGATAAATGAAAAACCAAAAGACAAAAACAATTTGTTTGTCCTGAATGTGGTCGAAGATTTGGATATAAGAGCTATCTGAAAAGATACATAATAATTCATACAGGACAAAAAGGCAGTATTTGAGGAGAGGAAAGGTCACCATCTTGAAGAGAGCCCCTCGGATACAAAGTCAGTAATGTTAAGGGTGCAGCTTTAGACCCCGGGTCTGGGGCCCACTGCACTCTTGTAGAAGGAAATTCAAGGCAAATGAAAAAAAAAAAAAGACAAAAACGATTTGGCTGTTCTGAATGTGGTTGAAGATTTGGACAAGAGAGTAACCTGAAAAAACACATGATAATTCATACAGGTTCAGAAGACCAAGGAAACACATCGAAACAATAGGTACAGACCCATCTGTTGCCAAACAACATCATCTAAATGGCTGACAGGAATTATAGCCGATGCAATTTATGAACATCTTGACAGTGGTGGCTCCCTGGAAAATGAACAGTAAGGTTGCATGAAGAAAAGATTAAGAATGAAACATCAGTTATTGATAAATAAAGCTACCCTGAAGGACTGAAAAAAAGGAGAAGAAACCTTAACACTGCTTTGATTGATTACAAAAAGGCATTTGACTGCGTGCCACACTCCTGGATCATGAGGTGCTTTGGACTCTAAGATCTTTCCTGAGGACACAAATGAACAAGTGGAACACCGCCATCACCCTAAACCAAACAGACGGACAAATAATAATCCCAGACCATGTCTCACTGAAATCAATCAGGCCTACAGAGCATCAATAATAAGTATTGGACAGTACTTAAAGAGCTCTGAAGAAGAAATTATGAAAAGGTAACGCAGCATCACAGTAAGACCTTGTCACAATAGACCTCCATTATTAAATTGGCAGAAAACCTTTTAGAAGAGAGAGAAAGCAATGATCTGACACCTGCAACAGAGAAGACAGACCAGAGAACAATACAGCAAAAGAAAGAAAACATTGAATGGACAGATCAAAACAGTACAAAGGGGCTGGATGATTCTAAGAACTGGAAAAAGAACACAAAGAAGGGTCTATACAGTGGCTTACATACAGTAGTGTTCAGAATAATAGTAGTGCTATGTGACTAAAAAGATTAATCCAGGTTTTGAGTATATTTCTTATTGTTACATGGGAAACAAGGTACCAGTAGATTCTCACAAATCCAACAAGACCAAGCATTCATGATATGCACATTCTTAAGGCTATGAAATTGGGCTATTAGTAAAAAAAAGCAGAAAAGGGGGTGTTCACAATAGTAGTAGTGTGGCATTCAGTTAGTGAGTTCGTCAATTTTGTGGAACAAATAGCGTGAATCAGGTGTCCTCTATTTAAGGATGAAGCCAGCACCTGTTGAACATGCTTTTCTCTTTGAAAGCCTGAGGAAAATGGGACGTTAAAGACATTGTTCAGAAGAACAGCGTAGTTTGATTTAAAAAGTTGATTGGAGAGGGGAACACTTATACGCAGGTGCAAAAAATTATAGGCTGTTCATCTACAATGACCTCCAATGCTTTAAAATGGCCCAAAAAAAACAAAAAAAAACAGACGCGTGGAAGAAAATGGAAAACAACCATCAAAATGGATAGAAGAATAACCAGAATGGCAAAGGCTCACCCATTGATCAGCTCCAGGATGATCAAAGACAGTCTGGAGTTACCTGTAAGTGCTGTGACAGTTAGAAGACGCCTGTGTGAAGCTAATTTATTTGCAAGAATCCCCCGCAAAGTCCCTCTGTTAAATAAAAGACGTGCAGAAGAGGTTACAATTTGCCAAAGAACACATCAACTGGCCTAAAGAGAAATGGAGGAATATTATGTGGACCGATGAGAGTAAAACTGTTCTTTTTGGGTCCAAGGGCCACAGGCAGTTTGTGAGACGACCCCCAAACTCTGAATTCAAGTCACAGTTCACAGTGAAGACAGTGAAGCACGGTGGTGCAAGCATCATGATATGGGCATGTTTCTCCTACTATGGTGTTGGGCCTATATATTGCATACCAGATATCATGGACCAGTTTGGATATGTAAAAATACTTGAAGAGGTCATGTTGCCTGAGAGGACATGCCCTTGAAATGGATGTTTCAACAAGACAGTGACCCCAAGCACACTAGTAAACAAGCAAAATCTTGGTTCCAAACCAACAAAATTAATGCCTCGCAGATGTGAAGAAATCATGAAAAACTGTGGTTATACAACTAAATACTAGTTTAGTGATTCACAGGATTGCTAAAAAAGCAGTTTGAACATAATAGTTTTGAGTTTGTAGCGTCAAAAGCAGATTCTACTACGTGAACACCCCCTTTTCTACTTTTTTTTACTAATAGCCCAATTTCATAGCCTTAAGAGTGTACATATCATGAAGGCTTGGTCTTGCTGGATTTGCGAGAATCTACTGGTACCTTGTTTCCCATGTAACAATACGAAATATACTCAAAACCTGGATTAATCTTTTAAGTCACATAGCACTACTATTATTCTGAACACTACTGTATGTCCCCATCAGAAACATGGCACTTTCGCTGTATTTTGTTTGGGGTAAATTACAAGGCAAAGAAAGTGCAGCCGGTCTGTTCTGTGTCAGCCTGATCCCGTCAGATCTCAGAAGCTAAGCAGTATGGCATCTGGTTAGTACTTGGATGGGAGACCTCTTTGGAACACCAGCGGCTGTGTGTGTTTCTCCAGGTAACATTGGAGTTGCGTCAGGAAGGGCATCCGGCGTAAAACTTGTGCCAAGTACCAATGCGGATCTATCTGCTGTGGCGACCCTGAACAAAAACGGGAGCAGCCGAATGGACAACATTATTTTAGGCTGTAGGTATCATGGATCACTTTGGATATGTCAAAATACTTGAAGAGATCATGTTGTCTTATGCTGAAGAGGACATGCCTGTTATGTGGGCCGCTGAAGAGGAGGTACTGCTGGCCCACCACCACCAGTCGGCGCCCTGCTTGGAGTGCGGGCTTCAAGCATGAGAGGGCGCCAGAGCTATTGGAAGTGACAGCTGTCACCTGTCAACCTCACCAGCTGTCTCTCATTAACCTCCTTACAAGAAGCGGATCACAACTCCACCTCCTCGCCGAGAAATCATCTACCACAAAGGTAATTTCTCTGCTGACTTATCGATTGTCTAAACTTTGTTCTGTGTGCAGCCGCATTCCTGTGGTGATCCAGAAGAGGGACCAACAGGAGCTGCACGAGAGAAACGTATCTGGAGGTGGAGGTTTTCCCTCCCAGAGACTTTGAGTGTAAAGGTTGCTGGGTGTGAGGACTCACACTCACCTCCTTCTGTTTCTTCTTTGCCAGCAGTACCAGGGCCGACAACGGAGGACAGAGACCACCTGGGGATTCAGGACTTGGCGGCTCCGGTGTTCTTCAGGCCGTTGGTGGTGGAAGCGGTGTGGGCCCCGGCTCCTCGTTCATCAGAGGTCTCCTATCTTCGAGCCTGCCCACTGTCCTCTTGTATACAATTGGCACCTGTTATTTCTGTTTGTATTCCGTTGTGTACTTTCGCAACATTAAATTGTTACTCCTTTTCTTATCCATTGTCCGTTCACTTGCGCCCCCTGTTGTGGGTCCGTGTTACGACACCTTCCCAACAATGCCCTTGAAATGGGTGTTTCAACAAGACAATGACCCCAAGCACACTATTAAACAAGCAAACTCTTGGTTCCAAACCACCAAAATTAATGCCTCGCAGATGTGAAAAAAAATCATGAAAAACTGTGGTTATACAACTAAATACTTAGTTTAGTGATTCACAGGATTGCTAAAAAAGCAGTTTGAACATTATAGTTTTGAGTTGGTAGCCTCAACAGCAGATGCTACTATTATTGTAAACACCCCCTTTTCTACTTTTTTTTTACTAATAGCCCAATTTCATAGCCTTAAGAGTGTGCATATCATGAATGTTTGGTCTTGTTGGATTTGTGAGAATCTACTGAATCTACTGGTACCTTGTTTCCTATGTAACAATAAGATATATACTCAAAACCTGGATTAATCTTTTTAGTCACATAGCACTACTATTATTCTGAACACTACTGTATGGAGAACTTTGTTTCAGTGGAGAAACAATTATAGTTGGAGCATCAGATCAGTGACCTTTGACAAATGGTAAAAAAAAAAGGCAGGAATTTCACAAAATGATCATTGCTGATTCTGTCATACAGCTGTTGAGAGTGTAAAACATCTAACTTCATCATGCCAGATCTTCATGGCAGACGGACATTATACATCCAGACACAACAAGATCTGTCAATATCTCCACTGGAAAGTATGCAAGGAACTGGAAATGGAAATAAAGGAGAACGTCTGGGAGCATGATCCAGCGCCAGTCTCATCCAATGGAAAAGTGCCTGTTTTCTACCTGATATGTCATCTGGAACAAGCAAGAGAAAACAACCAAAATCATCGATGTGACAGTCCCTAATGACTATGGCCTGAATCGAGCTGAAAGGGGAAAGTTCATGAAATACCAAAACCTCAAAAATGACCTGCGAACAACATGGTCCTTGAAAGTCGTCAATATCATACCAGTTGTGGAGGCAACTAGGCATGGGCCGGTACGAGATTTGGGCGGTATGATAACTGTGGGCAAAAATACCGCGGTTTCACAGTATTATGAAGCTTTCAAGTGTGCTTTAACAACATTATGGCTATTTGCATATGAAGCGCGCGTGGTTCAGGCGCACTAATTGACGCGCTGTCTACTGCTATGAGCACAAAACCACTGATAACTTTAGACAAAATACCAAAATAATAGTCATTCTTTTAGACATGTAGCTTCTGCCCCGTGGGAAACATTACTTGCTTAGCGAGAAACGTGGCTGGAATAAGGTCCAGAACTCCGGATGCTCAATATTGGCCCAGCTTCACCAAAAAAGTGCTTGGAATAGATGTATTTGTCCTTCTTGACATGTTTGTGGGAGAAATTTGGTCGACCACAAGCACGACTCGAGTCCACCGCTTGTACTTCTCAGTGGTTTCAAGGATGGGATAAAGTTTATTTGATGTAATCCTTTGCGGGTGTCTTGATTCGCTATGTGTCCAACAGGCCAAAGCTACGGTGCTTTGTTGCCACTGTTATTGGCTTGAAGGGCTATTCTGCAGAAAATACAACCCCTGGCAAAAATTATGGAATCACCGGCCTCGGAGGATGTTCATTCAGTTGTTTAATTTTGTAGAAAAAAAAGCAGATCACAGACATGACACAAAACTAGTCATTTCAAATGGCAACTTTCTGGCTTTAAGAAATACTATAAGAAATCAGGAAAAAAAATTGTGGCAGTCAGTAATGCTTACTTTTTTTAGACCAAGCAGAGGGAAAAAATATGGAATCACACAATTCTGAGGAAAAAATTATGGAATCATGAAAAACAAAAGAACGCTCCAACACATCACTAGTATTTTGTTGCACCACCTCTGGCTTTTATAACAGCTTGCAGTCTCTGAGGCATGGACTTAATGAGTGACAAACAGTACTCTTCATCAATTTGGCTCCAACATTCTCTAATTGCTGTTGCCAGATCAGCTTTGCAGGTTGGAGCCTTGTCATGGACCATTTTCTTCAACTTCCACCAAAGATTTTCAATTGGAGTAAGATCCGGACTATTTGCAGGCGATGACGATGATGTGTCTTTTTGCAAGGAATGTTTTCACAGTTTTTGCTCTATGGCAAGATGCATTATCATCTTGAAAAATGATTTCATCATCCCCAAACATCCTTTCAATTGATGGGATAAGAAAAGTGTCCAAAATATCAACGTAAACTTGTGCATTTATTGATGATGTAATGACATCCATCTCCCCAGTGCCTTTACCTGACATGCAGCCCCATATCATCAATGACTGTGGAAATTTACATGTTCTCTTCAGGCAGTCATCTTTATAAATCTCATTGGAACGGCACCAAACATCACCTTGCCCAATGCAGATTCGAGATTCATCTTTGAATATGACTTTCATCCAGTCATCCACAGTCCACAATTGCTTTTCCTTAGCCCATTGTAACCTTGTTTTTTTCTGTTTAGGTGTTAATGATGCCTTTCGTTTAGCTTTGCTGTATGTAAATCCCATTTGCTTTAGGCGGTTTCTTACAGTTCGGTCACAGAAGTTGACTCCAGTTTCCTCCCATTCATTCCTCATTTTTTTTGTTGTGCATTTTCGATTTTTGAGACATATTGCTTTAAGTTTTCTGTCTTGACGCTTTGATGTCTTCCTTGGTCTACCAGTATGTTTGCCTTTAACAACCTTCCCATGTTGTTTGTATTTGGTCCAGAGTTTAGACACAGCTGACTGTGAACAACCAACATCTTTTGCAACATTGTGTGATGATTTACCCTCTTTTAAGAGTTTGATAATCCTCTCCTTTGTTTCAATTGACATCTCTTGTGTTGGAGCCATGATTCATGTCAGTCCACTTGGTGCAACAGCTCTCCAAGGTGTGATCACTCCTTTTTAGATGCAGACTAACGAGCAGATCTGATTTGATGCAGGTGTTAGTTTTGGGGATGAAAATTTACAGGGTGATTCCATAATTTATTCCTCAGAATTGAGTGAGTCCATATTTTTTTTTTCCCTCTGCTTGGTCTAAAAAGTAACCGTTACTGACTGCCACAATTTTTTTCTTGATTTCTTACAGTGTTTCTTAAAGCCAGAAAGTTGCCATTTGAAATGACTTTAGTTTTGTGTCATGTCTGTGATCTGCTTTTTTTCTACAAAATTAAACAACTGAATGAACATCCTCTGAGGCCGGTGATTCCATAATTTTTGCCAGGGGTTGTAAAACGAAAAGCCGACTTGGTCCTTTTAGACAGGGAAAAGTTCAGTGCGAGCTTTGCCTCCTTCAGCCATGATGCAGAGCTAGCCAACGTTAGCTGCCTGTTTGTAAACAGAGACAGAGGTGCGTGCCAGGGAAAGGGCAGCACCGGCTTCCTCCGCTCTGCCTGTCAAGAATTCTCATAACCCGCTCATACCGTAGGGACGGTATAATGGAAAATTTTAGTGGTTTTGATACTGTGGCTTTTTCATATCGCGGTATACCGGGAAACTGGTTATCGGCCCATGTCTAGAGGCAAAAGGCCTTTTGAAGAAGAACCTGAAGAAATACCTCAAGGCCATCCCCGGCCACCCAAGAGAGCCCTCGGATCCACTGCCAGTATTGTTTAGGGTGGAACTATCGACCCCAGGTCTGGGGCCCATTGCATTCTATTAAAATGAAATCCAATAGAAATAAAACAGGTTGCTCAATGTGACAGAAGATTTTGACTAAAAGGTTGTGTGAAGGTGTGATGTGTTTGGATGTTCATGGTGTTTAACCTGTCAGCAAGGTGTTGCAGTAGTCGAGGTGTGAGATGGTGTCTGTGTCGGGAGTCCTGATGCATGCTGGGATACTTTCTGATTCTGTGTATGATGTAATGTCTTATTGCTGACATTGTAATCTTTGGGGAAAATATGGAGGTTTTAGGTTGATGTGTCACGGACATGACGAGCAAAGCTCTTCAGCATCTCACCATGTAATTTAGGTCCTTCAGACTTATTTTATTTATTTATTTACTTATTTGAGTAAATGCTTCGGTGGAGCATAAGCATGGCTAAAACCTTTCAGCTTCTGGGGGAGCTCTGCCCCCCTAGGCCCCCCGCCTTTTAAAACATTTTTTGTTATTGTTGTTTTTGCCTTTTAGCTTCAGGGGGGCACTCCACCCTTTTTAACTCCCTGCCTTTTTAAGCTTTTTTCTTTTTTTTTTCTACAATACAGCCAGATTATCATATGGCAATATTGTCATATCAGTATGATATATACAATATGACTGATTTCACACAAAGTGCAGCAACAGTGAAAATTAAACATTCTTAAACAAAACAGTAATAATACCACACTCATTTTGCACTCATCATAAACTTAGGATGCAGTGCCCTCCAAAAGTATTGGTACACTTGGTATTTCACACATGTTATGTTAGAAAAATTAAAAAGAAAATAAGATTATAAAATCAAGCCTTCACTGTGTCTTCTGACTGAATCATGTGATGACCGGTCCAAGATGACGGCCTCCTTTCTTGCGCCTCAGCAACCAGTGCAGCATCTACTTATTATGTCTATGTTCATCTACCGCCAGTTTGTGGCCTTTTATGGCTTTTGATGACAATGTTGTCAGCTTTGTGGCTTTTTCTCCACTGGGACTGAGTTTTTGTGCCATTTCTGGTTTGTGCCTCCGTCTACCGCAGAGCGAGCTTTGCACTGCGCTGCTGCACTGCACTTCAGATTTTTTTTTTTCCCCTTCTTTAGTTCTTGATGGATTTTAATTATTTTTTTGTTTGCTTGATCAAATCACTGTTCAGGTCTTCCTTGTTAATAATGTGTAAAAATATGGACTTATTTTGGATGCAATTTAAACACTTCATAATTCTTCACAAAATTTAGAATTTTTGTTGTCATTGTTTGTTTGGAATTTTTAATTCTGATGGTTTTATTTGATTCATCACAACTTTGTTCTAAACGGCACAATTTCAGATTTGGGCAAAAGACTAACTTTTGGTCATAAAACCTTGATAAAATAAAAACCATGGTATACGCATACTACAATCTTCTCCTGTATTAATATTTAGGTTTTAGGAGGTAGCTCCTGTAATATTATGTAGTAACTATATTTCTTATATATGTTGTTTATTACCCTTATTGTGTAAATATCACGTAAATACATGATGTCCATTTTCTTGAGCTGCTTAGGTGGGTAGGGAGAGTTCCCATGGGATAAAAAAAAGCTTTTCAACCTCCCATCCCTGGTTCTTTTTTTTTTTTTTTTTTTTTTTTAGCTATTTAGAAATACCTTAATATACGAGTACACTAGTAGAGTTCTACCTTAGAATTGGAATGTATTATAGAAGACATACCTTACTGAATTTTCATGATATACCCCCAAAGTTGGGCAAGTTTTCAAGTTGCAGGAGAGAAAAAAAATTCACCAAAACGACAGCATTCAAGAAAATTTAAACTCATTAAAATTTTGGAGTAGAACCTCAACTTCAGCAAAAATATTTCCAGTAAATTTCTGTCCCCTGATACAGTTGACAGATTATTGTCAACATTTCAGCTGGAACTTCAGGTTTCTTTCAAAAGTCTATTCACACAATGGTGTAAACACTAAAATGACTCATAAAATTTACAGCGATTGGTAAAGAATTTTATTTGGGGTTTGTCATCATTTTCCTCACCTGCACAGTGCGGGGAAATAAGTGGGAGAATAAACCTGGATGAGCTCTGGTTATTAACTAGAACAGGTTCATGATGTCTGCTGCTATACCTGTAAGGTCAGAGGTCGATGGTGGAGGAGGAACGAGGCGTGTCTTAAAGGGGGGGGACAACATTTTTCCTGAATCAGCGGCGTTTCTGATTCTGTCATGAAGACAGTTTGGCAGCAGAAATGCTGAAAGATCAACATGATAGAAGAGACGGACACAAACTGAGGACAACAGGGTGTCCAGATTTACAACGCTGCCGTTCACCTGCTCTGATCCAGGTCTCTGGAGAGACAGCAGGTGCATTTTGTAGCAGCAGCATCTTGTCTCAGCACTTCCTGTAGCATCTATGTCACAGCAGATGGTGTTTTTTTTGTATTTCTCGTAGCACTTGCGGTGGCATCTTTGTACTGTAGCAGATGCTCATCTTTTATTTACCTGCCGAGGCAGATGCCGGTGTTTTCAGTTGATTTATTTATTTGATGTGTACATGTAAAACCATAAACAGACCAGAGATGAAAAAATAAAAATACAAGTATTAAAAAAACGCCAGGGCTATTCCAGGGTGCCAGCAATGACGAGAATAAGTAAAAATCAGATCCAATCAGTGAAACAACACTAAAAAAAAAAAGTGTGAAATTGTAAAATGACAACAAAAACTAAAAACAATAGAGTAGTATTTCAATAGCAACAATAATTTGTAAAATGTGGAATGAAACTGAACTGTGAATTTAACAGTAGAAATATGTAAAAAGAACTACTCATATGCCACACTGGAATTAAACACAACGTGTGGATTTTCCCCTGAAGTGCTCCCGGATGAATGTCCAGGGAGGAGCACGGGGCGGGGCATCTTCTAGTTTTCACTCACACAGCCCCACCGACCACTGAGGGACAAAGCGTGGCTCACTCCCACCCGGGCACATGACAGTCTGTGGGCCCCGTGCCCCGCCTCACTGGAGGACTTTCATTCAACACTTTCAGTGCACCATGGTGTGTGATCACAGTGCAGCATCGGAGGTTACAAATTGGGCGATTTTCGATTATGACTCTGGAATTTGCACACTTGTCTTTACCAAGAGACTGGAAGTACAGAAGCAATTACACACACACACACACACACACAATAAATAAATAAAAATAGCCTGATCTCATAATTACGAGATCTTTTCTCGTAATTACGACATCAGCAGTCCAATTTTTTTTTTTTTATTTATCCAGTGAATGCAATACGCTTCCGTACACGCACACAAAATAAATAAATAAATATACAGACAGTTGCCCAGTTCCGGATCACCTTTTTTAAAGTCCCGCTATACGGAGCCATAATACAACTGAATGTCCTTTATTGTGTATTGTTGTATTGGGTATTTGGATGTTATCTAGCTGAAAAAGTCTGGATGGAGTACCCTTCTACTTAAAGTGTGAAGCCATATTATGTGTGGTGCAAATATTTGCCGGAAATGGATCACTTTGCCTGGTTCTGGTTCACGACACTCTCACTTGGGGGTCATTCCTGGCATCTGGCTGGAGCCCTTCTAATGCAGAATGATACACACTGTGCCCGAGAATGTGTTTTGAACACAAAATGATATAAATTATACTTATTAAATGAGAATTTACTTCGTTTTGAAAGGCACTGTTACAAGTTTTTACAAGCAAAAAATGAAGTGCGGAGGTGAGATTTCTCCCGAATTAAAAAGTAAAAGCTCCCACATTCATGCCCATTCGTGATTTTGAGATGACCCCCAAAGTACACATGGCTCACAAGTCCTGACACGAGGCTGCTGCTTCAGTGATCCACAACGGGCAAATTTTCACGTCGGAGATAAATGCGTGCAGCAATTAAACAGCAAGACATAACACTGACATTTTCTACCCACGTAAGTAAGTATTTTCCCACTCTAGAATCAAAAACACTCAATGGCTAACTCACCTTTGCTATGTCTTAGAGATCATTACATTCAAACTTGCAGGAATGAGTGAGTGAGGAAACGCGCACACTACGGAGACCGGGATGTTTTGATTCCTCTGCTGATCACAAAGATGGCTGGATCCGGTCGAGCTTGTGGTCGTTTGTAGACAAAACATCAGTCTTTCCATTGGTACCAAGTATTAGCTTATTCGCGCTGATTACGAGAAATGCCGGCGCAAATACTACAGCAGTGATCTGGAACCGGCAATGATCCAGAACTGGGCAAGTGACTGTAGCCCGATCTCGTAATTACGAGATCCTGATGTAATTATGAGATCTTTTCTTGTAATTACAGGATCAGCGGTCATTTTTTTTTTTAAATCCAGTGAATAGCAGGAATTGCGATGACGCCATGCGTTGATGTCACAGGCCGGGTGAGGCCACATCGGTAGGCAGAAAACTGATGCAGCCACTGACGGTGCACTCGGTGATCCATGATGATGATCCACCGCGCTGACAGATCAGCGCCGTGCATAAAAAAACATCACAGCCAGATGGATGACAATCCGTTTCAAGCATTTAGTCTCAAGGATCAGATGCGATTTGGCTCAGAATTGCGTCCAGTACAGGTGGAAGATGGGATTACTTCTGACACTGCTGACCACGCCTCTTTCCCTCCCGACTGTGTCCGATTCTGGCAATATTTACCATGTCAGGCTGGCTCCTGCACATTCTTGCCATGTGTTGACAGGGACTTAAGTAATAAAATACACCAAATATGTGGATTTTTTGTTCACATAAGTCACCACTTTTACACCCCTGTCACACATAGTTTGAATCACACAGAGTGGTGTCGGACTTGTGAATTGACGCACATCCGAAAGGTGTTGGATTTCAGTTCCAAAACGTTCTGACAGCCATCTGCAGAGGTCCACACAGTTGGTCAAAATCGGCCAGCGGCCCTGAGTGTGACACACATGTTCATAATTCTCTGGGCGCCATTGAGATGGGACACCTACCTGATGGCGGTCCGTGTGTTATCTGTGGACCATCTTACCACAATTTACATATTCTGATGGTGGCAAAACAGGATCCAAAATGATTTGAGCGCATATGAGAGAACCTTGAGATGGATCTGGCACGGTACGCCCGCCAGTGTCGTGCCAAAGTACTTATCCCCATCAGAATTTGTATCCCCTGGCATGGGATCATGCACTGACTCAGTGCAGCGCTTACAGACTAGTGCAGCAGAATCATGCAAATGGTGATAAAAGCATCAAATTCGGCAGAAATACTCCTTAGACACTCCTCTTTTTTTTTTTTTTTTTTTTTTTTTAAATTGGCACTTGACTTTTCAGTCGGTGGTCAGGTAGGGGTCAATTGAAGAATTACACAGAGGTCAAAATTAAAAGATGCTCCAATCATATTGAAAAATATCCCACATTATTTGCCTGATCATAAAGATTCCTAAAAGGTATAGTTTGGACTATCTGTGACTGAATTATATGGCGTTACGGGATAAAAACAGCAAGAATGGTGAAGCTCAGTTTCAATTTGTAAAGGGGTCAAAAGTTAAAGTTGCTCCAATTTTGGTAAAAAGTGATGCAAATTATTGGTTGAGCTAATAGGATTAATAAATGGAATAGTTTTGACAGTGGTGAATGCTTAGTCTCCAAAGTAAAGGTCAAACAAGGTCTACATCTATTGGATTTTATGACATGGGACATATGTTACCCCGTAACATGATAAGTAAGGATGATACATGGTCCAAACTATTCCTTTTTAAAACTGTGTTAACTCAAGTAGGAATTGGGAGCTAAAGTATAAATGAAGATAAAACACCTGATGGTAGGGTGCAATATCAGCTATAAAGATCGGGGATACAAATTCTGGCAGGCTGACAGATGGTGGCTGCCAGAAAATGTATCTCCTATGCAACTCTACTAAATAAAGACAAAACTTCGTGAAATTTACTGTAGGAATTGGGTAAGAGCTAAAGTATAAATGAAGATAAAACACCTGATGGTAGGGTGCAATACCAGCTATAAAGATAGGGGATACAAATTCTGGCAGGCCGAGATGGTGGCTGCCAGAAAATGTATCCCCTATGCAACTCTACTAAATAAAGACAAAACATCCTCAGATTTACTGTAGTAATTGTGGATAAGCTAAGGTATACGTATATGAAGTTGATATATCTGATGGTAGGGTGCAGTTTTAATTTAACCTTTATTTAACCAGGTTAGTCCCATTGAGATCAAGATCTCTTTTGCAAGGGAGACCTGAACATGTTTAAAGTTTCCATTTCACCTAACTTGCATGTCTTTAAATGTGGGAGGAAATCGGAGCACCCGGAGGAAACCCACACAAACATGGGGATAACATGCAAACTCCACACAGAAAGGCCACAGGTGGGGATAGAAGCAATGACCTTCTTGCTCTGAGGTAACATGCGCTAACCACAAAGCTATTGTGCTTATTAATCTATAAGATATCAGGGGTGGTGGCCAAGTGTTTAGTGCACTTGGTTTCAGTAACAAAGGTTCCTGGTTTGAACCTCACCCCTGCCACATTTCACTGCAACATGGCGTTGCAGCAGGACGGGCATCTGGTGTCCAGCTTGTGCCAAATCAATATGCAGATCCTCCTTGCATCTGCTGTGGTGACCCTGAGTGAAATCATGGGAGCAGCCAAAGGGACTTAATATATTTGTTAAAAAAAAAGGTGTAATATCAGCATGGCCATACCAATTCAACATGAAAAAGGCCATCAAAATTACAGATTAATATTTTTTAAT
The DNA here is from genome assembly GCF_902500255.1 of Thalassophryne amazonica. Lineage (NCBI taxonomy): Eukaryota > Metazoa > Chordata > Actinopteri > Batrachoidiformes > Batrachoididae > Thalassophryne > Thalassophryne amazonica. The sequence continues at coordinate 126,949,613 of NC_047105.1, forward strand.
TACAGGTATATGTAAAATTTACATAAATATGTATGTGTAAAACCATTTACATATACATTGTAATTTTGACAGAATTCCCCTGGAAACCACAGATGACAGAATTTTTCTGTAAAAACAACTGGATTTGTTTTGGTGTAAAAGCTGAATTTTATTTCTTGTAAACCAAAACAACTATCACCAACATCACGTTTGTCTGCTTATCTTTTATTTAAAACAGAAAAAGTCACAGACAAGTACAAGAGTGTACAGTTTGTAACTGTTCATATTTTAATCTCGAATGAACGAACTGAACTGAAGAAAGAGTGAAAATCACTGAATTATCTTGACAGTGGTGCGATCATAAATGTCTTACAGCGTTTTCTTTTTTAATAAACGTCTTACAGCGATTTCTTTTAATGTTGGACATGTTGGGAAAGTGTAAGTACACGGACCCACAACAGGGGGCACAAATGAACGGACAATGGAATAGGTCAAATGACACACTTTACTGTTGTGAATATGCACAACAAGTACAACAGATTACAATAATGGACAAAGTCAAATTCACACAGGTGTCGTGTGGGCAGGCTCGAAGATAGGAGACGCCTCTCCAAAGTAGAACCGGAACCACACGGTTTCCTCCGCCACCAGACCCCGGGTATACTGGAGCCGCCAAGTCCCGAACTCCCAGGTGGCCACTGCCTCCGCGTGTCGGACCTGGTACTGCTGGCGAGGAACAAAGGACAATTAAAGGAGGGCGCGTTCGCATCCAGGAATCCGAACGGCAGGTAAGTTACCTCCACCTCTCGTTGGAAAATACTCTCAGAGCAAAGCACAAAAGTCACAAAGATCACTGTTAAACAGTCAGCTGAGCACGTTACCTTCTCAGTAGAAACGATATCTCGGCGATGAGGTGGAGATACCGTCCTGCTGATATACCCCTGCAGATGATTGATGACAGCTGTCGCAGGTGATGGGTGACAGCTGTCACTCTGGCTGCTCCTGCAAGGCGGCAGCGCCCCCTAGTGCCTGGAGCCCGCACTCCAGGCAGGACGCCCTCTGGTGGTGGTGGCCAGCAGTACCTCCTCTTCAGCGGCCCACACAACAGGACACTCAATGATTGTTGGTAACCATCTGAGGACACAACCTCCTGGCTGAGAGCAGTGGTGGTCCTAGAGTGATTTACTCCCCGGGCGAAACCCCCTGCTTGCGCCCCCCCCCCCCACCCCCACGCGCACACTAACATGGCCACCACCTCCGCCCCACCACCCATGAAAACACTAACTTCGTCCAGAACACCCACAATCCCACAAATTAACTCACAACAGCTATTTTCAAGAACAAATTTCCGGTTTTAATGACTACTGCAATAACAAACACAAAGAAATTGGCACAGTCTAATGTGTCTTCATCCATGGACTTATCTGCAATGATCATCTCAAAAGTTTGCAGGAGGGCATCATAATTGTTTGCCACAGTGCTCACTATCCGTGATGTGAAATTCCATCGAGTAGGAGCATTTCTGGGCAACCTTGAGCAGCCTGCAGACTCAAGACATCATCTTTGTGGATTTTGAGAAAAATGTGGCAAACCCAGAGAGTGATGCAAAAAATATTCTGCACTCAGATAAGCATTTAGCCCCATGAGACAGAACCAGATTCAGTCTGTGTGCATAGCAATGCACAAACATTGCACTGGGGGCTATTGCTTTAACTTTGGCCTGCAAACCATTGAGAGCTGAAGCCATGACAGCAGCCATGGCTTCTTCGTAAGGAAGACTATCAAATGGCTTCGCCAAAATCCGGTCCACAACATTCAAATTGTCTGCCATTATGTGCAGCTTGCTACCTAGCTAGCTCGCTAGCTGGGACTGGCGCGAGGCTAGTGTGAAGTGTGTCCGCCTGTGAGTGCTTTGTGACGGTGGAGGAGCTCAGCAGCACCCGCTGCTCGGTAGGGACAGAAACTGCAATAGAAGTCTGAAAGAGTGATAGAAGTCAGTCTCCAAACACAAGCAGCTACAAAAAAAAACCCCCCACCAGAAATCAATCAATCAATTTTTTTTTATATAGCGCCAAATCACAACAAACAGTTGCCCCAAGGCGCTTTATATTGTAAGGCAAGGCCATACAATAATTATGTAAAACCCCAACGGTCAAAACGACCCCCTGTGAGCAAGCACTTGGCTACAGTGGGAAGGAAAAACTCCCTTTTAACAGGAAGAAACCTCCAGCAGAACCAGGCTCAGGGAGGGGCAGTCTTCTGCTGGGACTGGTTGGGGCTGAGGGAGAGAACCAGGAAAAAGACATGCTGTGGAGGGGAGCAGAGATCGATCACTAATGATTAAATGCAGGGTGGTGCATACAGAGCAAAAAGAGAAAGAAACAGTGCATCATGGGAACCCCCCAGCAGTCTACGTCTATAGCAGCATAACTAAGGGATGGTTCAGGGTCACCTGATCCAGCCCTAACTATAAGCTTTAGCAAAAAGGAAAGTTTTAAGCCTAATCTTAAAAGTAGAGAGGGTGTCTGTCTCCCTGATCTGAATTGGGAGCTGGTTCCACAGGAGAGGAGCCTGAAAGCTGAAGGCTCTGCCTCCCATTCTACTCTTACAAACCCTAGGAACTACAAGTAAGCCTGCAGTCTGAGAGCGAAGCGCTCTATTGGGGTGATATGGTACTACGAGGTCCCTAAGATAAGATGGGACCTGATTATTCAAAACCTTATAAGTAAGAAGAAGAATTTTAAATTCTATTCTAGAATTAACAGGAAGCCAATGAAGAGAGGCCAATATGGGTGAGATATGCTCTCTCCTTCTAGTCCCCGTCAGTACTCTAGCTGCAGCATTTTGAATTAACTGAAGGCTTTTTAGGGAACTTTTAGGACAACCTGATAATAATGAATTACAATAGTCCAGCCTAGAGGAAATAAATGCATGAATTAGTTTTTCAGCATCACTCTGAGACAAGACCTTTCTGATTTTAGAGATATTACGTAAATGCAAAAAAGCAGTCCTACATATTTGTTTAATATGCGCTTTGAATGACATATCCTGATCAAAAATGACTCCAAGATTTCTCACAGTATTTACTAGAGGTCAGGGTAATGCCATCCAGAGTAAGGATCTGGTTAGACACCATGTTTCTAAGATTTGTAGGGCCAAGTACAATAACTTCAGTTTTATCTGAGTTTAAAAGCAGGAAATTAGAGGTCATCCATGTCTTTATGTCTGTAAGACAATCCTGCAGTTTAGCTAATTGGTGTGTGTCCTCTGGCTTCATGGATAGATAAAGCTGGGTATCATCTGCGTAACAATGAAAATTTAAGCATACCGTCTAATAATACTGCCTAAGGGAAGCATGTATAAAGTGAATAAAATTGGTCCTAGCACAGAACCTTGTGGAACTCCATAATTAACTTTAGTCTGTGAAGAAGATTCCCCATTTACATGAACAAATTGTAATCTATTAGACAAATATGATTCAAACCACCGCAGCGCAGTGCCTTTAATACCTATGACATGCTCTAATCTCTGTAATAAAATGTTATGGTCAACAGTATCAAAAGCAGCACTGAGGTCTAACAGAACAAGCACAGAGATGAGTCCACTGTCCGAGGCCATAAGAAGATCATTTGTAACCTTCACTAATGCTGTTTCTGTACTATGATGAATTCTAAAACCTGACTGAAACTCTTCAAATAGACCATTCCTCTGCAGATGATCAGTTAGCTGTTTTACAACTACCCTTTCAAGAATTTTTGAGAGAAAAGGAAGGTTGGAGATTGGCCTATAATTAGCTAAGATAGCTGGGTCAAGTGATGGCTTTTTAAGTAATGGTTTAATTACTGCCACCTTAAAAGCCTGTGGTACATAGCCAACTAATAAAGATAGATTGATCATATTTAAGATCGAAGCATTAAATAATGGTAGGGCTTCCTTGAGCAGCCTGGTAGGAATGGGGTCTAATAAACATGTTGATGGTTTGGATGAAGTAACTAATGAAAATAACTCAGACAGAAAAATCGGAGAGAAAGAGTCTAACCAAATACCGGCATCACTGAAAGCAGCCAAAGATAACGATACGTCTTTGGGATGGTTATGAGTAATTTTTTCTCTAATAGTTAAAATTTTGTTAGCAAAGAAAGTCATGAAGTCATTACTAGTTAAAGTTAATGGAATACTCAGCTCAATAGAGCTCTGACTCTTTGTCAGCCTGGCTACAGTGCTGAAAAGAAACCTGGGGTTGTTCTTATTTTCTTCAATTAGTGATGAGTAGAAAGAGCAACAGACTCTTTTTCCAGGCTAAGTGAAGATCTTCTAAATTAGTGAGACGCCATTTCCTCTCCAACTTACGGGTTATCTGCTTTAAGCTACGAGTTTGTGAGTTATACCACGGAGTCAGGCACTTCTGATTTAAAGCTCTCTTTTTTAGAGGAGCTACAGCATCCAAAGTTGTCTTCAATGAGGATGTAAAACTATTGACGAGATACTCTATCTCACTTACAGAGTTTAGGTAGCTACTCTGCACTGTGTTGGTATATGGCATTAGAGAACATAAAGAAGGAATCATATCCTTAAACCTAGTTACAGTGCTTTCTGAAAGACTTCTAGTGTAATGAAACTTATTCCCCACTGCTGGGTAGTCCATCAGGGTAAATGTAAATGTTATTAAGAAATGATCAGACAGAAGGGAGTTTTCAGGGAATACTGTTAAGTCTTCTATTTCCATACCATAAGTCAGAACAAGATCTAAGATATGATTAAAGTGGTGGGTGGACTCATTTACTTTTTGAGCAAAGCCAATAGAGTCTAATAATAGATTAAATGCAGTGTTAAGGCTGTCATTCTCAGCATCTGTGTGGATGTTAAAATCGCCCACTATAATTATCTTATCTGAGCTAAGCACTAAGTCAGACAAAAGGTCTGAAAATTCACAGAGAAACTCACAGTAACGACCAGGTGGACGATAGATAATAACAAATAGAACTGTTTTTTGGGACTTCCAATTTGGATGGACAAGACTAAGAGTCAAGCTTTCAAATGAATTAAAGCTCTGTCTGGGTTTTTGATTAATTAATAAGCTGGAATGGAAGATTGCTGCTAATCCTCCGCCCCGGCCCATGCTATGAGCATTCTGACAGTTAGTGTGACTCAGGGGTGTTGACTCATTTAAACTAACATATTCATCCTGCTGTAACCAGGTTTCTGTAAGGCAGAATAAATCAATATGTTGATCAATTATTATATCATTTACCAACAGGGACTTAGAAGAGAGAGACTTAATGTTTAATAGACCACATTTAACTGTTTTAGTCTGTGGTGCAGTTGAAGGTGCTATATTATTTTTTCTTTTTGAATTTTTATGCTTAAATAGATTTTTGCTGGTTATTGGTAGTCTGGGAGCAGGCACCGTCTCTACGGGGATGGGGTAATGAGGAGATGGCAGGGGGAGAGAAGCTGCAGAGAGGTGTGTAAGACTACAACTCTGCTTCCTGGTCCCAACCCTGGATAGTCACGGTTTGGAGGATTTAAGAAAATTGGCCAGATTTCTAGAAATGAGAGCTGCTCCATCCAAAGTGGGATGGATGCCGTCTCTCCTAACAAGACCAGGTTTTCCCCAGAAGCTTTGCCAATTATCTATGAAGCCCACCTCATTTTTTGGACACCACTCAGACAGCCAGCAATTCAAGGAGAACATGCGGCTAAACATGTCACTCCCGGTCCGATTGGGGAGGGGCCCAGAGAAAACTACAGAGTCCGACATTGTTTTTGCAAAGTTACACACCGATTTAATGTTAATTTTAGTGACCTCTGATTGGCGTAACCGGGTGTCATTACTGCCGACGTGAATTACAATCTTACCAAATTTACGCTTAGCCTTAGCCAGCAGTTTCAAATTTCCTTCAATGTCGCCTGCTCTGACCCCCGGAAGACAATTGACTATGGTTGCTGGTGTCGCTAACTTCACATTTCGCAAAACAGAGTCGCCAATAACCAGAGTTTGATCCTCGGCGGGTGTGTCGTCGAGTGGGGAAAAATGGTTAGAGATGTGAACGGGTTGGCGGTGTACACGGGGCTTCTGTTTAGGGCTATGCTTCCTCCTCACAGTCACCCAGTCAGCCTGCTTTCCCGGCTGCTCGGGATATGCCAGGGGGTAACTAACGGCGGCTAAGGCTTGGTCTGCACCGACTACAGGGGCCTGGCTAGCTGTAGAATTTTCCACGGTGCGGAGCCGAGTCTCCAATTCACCCAGCCTGGCCTCCAAAGCTATGAATAAGCTACACTTATTACAAGTACCGTTACTGCTAAAGGAGGCCGAGGAATAACTAAACATTTCACACCCAGAGCAGAAAAGTGCGGGAGAGACAGGAGAAGCCGCCATGCTAAATCGGCTAAGAGCTAGTAGCTACGCTAAGCTAGTGGATTCCTAAAAAAACGCAAAGTGAATAATGTGTAAATAATTTAGAGGTGATTCAGCAGAGGGAGTGCTTCAGTTAAGGCACGTAAAGATTACACTGGGAAACAAATCGTAATCTAGATAACTAGATCAATCTAACTGCGCAGATTAAACAGCTAACAGATACAGAAAAACACTGCTGTGCTCCGGAACAGGAAGTGATACAATACCGCAGTGAGAGCCAACCACCAGATTTGTCGCTAGTCGTTTTTAACAAAGAAAATGCCGCTAAGAGGATTAGGAAAGTCTCCGGTTCAACTCAGAACAGAATGAAAATTAAAAAATGCTCCCACGGATGTTTACACCAAAAGATCGCTGATTCGCTCATTTCGCTGTCAATCAAAAAGGGATTCAGCCTCAGACAGATCATCCAATCATCATGCAGAAGCTGAGCGTTCGGCCCAGCCAAGTCCCGCCCACTGCCCCATACACCCCCAGACACGCTGAGCGTCCGATGGGCGGGACAAAGCCCAGCATTTATCCAATGTTCACTGCACTCTTTGCTTCGCTATTGAACTCTGTGGACGCTCAGTGTCCACACTGTTTAAAGCACTGTGAAGCTGCGAGAATGAGTGAGAGGAAAGCCGTGTTGTTACCAGTGATAAGAAGCTGATTCTGAACAAAAGTTGAGCGTATTGTAACCACAAACCCCCCCGTCAGGACAACCCCCCCCACCCCGGTTTTTTTTTTTTTTTTTTTTTGGGACAGGATTTTTTTTTACCGTTTTTTTTTCTTCCCCTGCACAGTTGTGCTGCCCCCCCCCCCCCCCCCCCGCGATGCCGCCCCGGGCGGCTGCCCAGTCGGCCCGCCTCCAGGACCGCCCCTGGCTGAGAGCTCCGGTCATTGTAAGATGACTCGAAGAGTTGCATCTTTGGATGTATGTTATCGCTGAACCTCTGGTAATCCAGTGACTTCCAGGAAAGGCTGGATGACAACCAAGAAAGGTTGGTGACACTGGAGAGACAGTTGACCTCCGGGAAAGACCGGCGTGGGTGCATTGGGCCAGCTACCCTATGCACAATACTCGCAAGAGGGCACCAAACAAGCTACGGAAGTTACACATGAGCAACACCCCCAGAGTCTCCCGAGAGGGGGGGAGGATGAGAGACTCAATGGGACGGATCTTACGGTTACGGCTAGGACAGGACCAACAATACAGAGAAGGCTTATCCAAACAACCCTTTCTGGAAAGTTACCAGAGGTAAAGTGCTCCTGCGGTAAAATCTGTAAAAACTTGAGGGGCCTTAAAATACATCAGGCCAAGACCAAGTGTACTCGTAAGGACCAAATTGTTAGATAACCCACTCGAGTATGATCCCATAAAGGAGAGGGTCAGGTGGCCAAAAATGTCAGACACCAAGGCTTGGGCCACCTTTGATGCGGATCTAAATCATATTCTTGAAGTCACATCAACAGGCACCGTTGAGCGCAAGATAAATACTCTCATAGAGATTACATATAATCTGGCAAAAGAGCGTTTTGGTACAGTGGAAAGGAAAGGGGGCACTAAGTCAATTAAGCACACAAATAGACAAGAGAGGGAGATCCACAGTTTAAGAAAGGAAATGAAAATCTGAGAAGGCAATACAAAGTGAGTAGTCCTGAGGAAAAAGAAGGGATTAAGGAAATCACAAGCAGTCTCAGAGAACACCTCAAAAGGTTAAGGAGGATCGAAAGAACAAAGAAACTGAGAAAGGAGAAAGAGAAGAGGAGGGCTCAGTTTACCAAAGACCCCTACAACTTCACCAGAACTTAACTTGGTGAAGCAAGATCTGGGAGCCTGATTAGTCCCAAAGAGGAGGTGGAGGCATTCCTCAAAGAGACACATAGTGATCCGTACAGTAGCCTACAACTAAATGATAATCCAGAAGTTGGAGTAGCTGACCCTCCTACCATTATGTTCCGTACCATCGAACCAACTTGGAAGGAAGTCCAAGAGGTGGTTAGAAAAGCAAGATCTGCCTTGGCCCCTGGCCCCAGCGGAATATTTTATGGGGTGTACAAGAGATGTCCAAAGCTTCTTCGGCGCCTCTGGAAACTGCTCAGGAGGGTCTGGAAGAAAGGCTCTGTTCCATCAAGCTGGCAGAGGGCAGAAGGTTGCTTTGTTCCTAAAGAGGAAGATTCAGAAAGTATAGGCCAATTCAGAACCATCTCTTTACTCAGCACCGAATGTAAAATCTTCTTCTCTGTGGTGGCAAAGAGATTGTCCTCATATTTGATCGATAATGGATATGTTGACACCTCTATCCAAAAGGGAGGAATCCCAGGCTTTGCAGGGTGCCTGGAACACACTGGAGTCCTCAGTCAGTTGATACATGAGGCCAGCACAAAGAAAAGAGATCTAACATTGGTCTGGCTGGACCTGACTAATGCCTTTGGGACGATCCCCCATGATCTAATCCGGACCGCTCTCAAACATTACCGTACCCCAGAGCATATTAGTGTAATGGTTAATACCTACCTGGGGAGAATCAAACTTCACTTTAAGATAAAGTACTACATCACTCAGTGGCAGCACCTTGGATGAGGGATTGTCACAGGGTGCACAGTCTCTCCAATCCTGTTCGTCATGGGCATGAACCTCATCATCAAGGCAGGGGGAAAAGAAACCAGAGGTCCAATAATAGATTCTGGGATTCGCCAACCAGCTATCAGAGGTTACATGAATGACCTTACAATCACTACATCCTCCCATGTCCAGGCTCGGTGGGTCTTAGTAAAGCTTGAAGAGATGGCAACATGGGCCAAAATGACATTCAAGCCAAAGAAATCCAGGAGCTTGATTATCAGAAAGGGGAATATCACCTTCAAGTACAATCTGGCCATTCAAGGGGAGACTATTCCTACCATCAAAGATAACCCTATCAAGTATCTTGGGAAATGGTATGATGAGTCATTAAAGGACCACAATCATGTCCATACCACTGAGAAGCAAGCACAACTGTGGCTGGAGAAAATAGATACATGTGGACTTCCAGGGAAATTTAAAGCATGGGTATATCAACATGGCCTGCTCCCCAGACTGATGTGGCATCTGACGGTGTATGACGCCCCCCTTACTGCTGTAGTGGGGGTTGAGCGGAAGATCAACTCCCATCTGAGAAAGTGGTTAGGTATTCCACCAAGCTTTACATCAGTGGGGCTGTACATCAGGTCAGGGCAATTGCAATTACCCCTTTCTTCCCTGGTAGAGGAGTTTCATGTAGCCAAATGTAGAGTGGCCATGATTTACAAAGAATCTAGAGACAGCAAGGTCAGAGAAGCAGGAATAAAAACAAGGTCAGGACGTAATTGGGAGGCCTCTGCCTCTCTGGCCTTAGCGGAAGGAAATCTGATGCTCAAAGATATCATTGGAGCACCCTGCATTGGACGACAGGGTTTGGGAATGTCCCACTTTCAAACTTGGGGGAAAGCCAATCCAGCGGAAAAAAGAGCCATGATCCAGGCGGAAGTAAGGGACCTGGAAGAGGAGCGAAGGAAAGCAAAAGCAGTTGAGCTTGGTTCCCACGGCACTTGGACGCGGTGGGATCTCCCTAAGCGGAAAGTGTCGTGGAGAGAGCTCTGGAGGCTGGAGATATACCGAATCTCCTTTATGCTGAGGTCCGTTTATGACACTCTTCCGTCCCCTGTCAACCTCCATAGGTGGGGGTTGAGAGATGACCCACTATGTAAGCTTTGTGGGCAGAAAGGAACAATGGCTCACATTCTGTCAGGGTGTCATACAGCTCTCACCCAGGGCAGGTATAGATGGCGCCACGACAAAGTGTTGACAGTCCTTGCTGACATTTTGGAGCAGGAGAGAACAAGGAAACGTCAATACAAGGGGAAGGCGGCCCCAGCTATAGCCTTTGTTAAGGAGGGGTCAAAGCTATCAGGGGCTAGTATGTCCAGCTCCAGCTTATTGCAGTCTGCCCAGGCATGGGAGCTTAGGGTAGACTTTAAACCTCCAGCTTTTGTTGGCTTCTGTTTTATTCTTCTCTACAAGAGTCAGACAGAAGTCAGACTTCCAGAGCAAGAATTTTAGCTGAGGAAGCTTCTGCGATTTGAAGCGAAACGTCCTCGCGTCAAGCAACCCAGTCCAGTCGAAGAGTCAAGCTTCTCTACTATGGAAACCACCTGGACAACTGAGAGCCTACACAGAAACTGTATATGTATGTAAATATGTATGTAGATGAAGACACTGTGTTCACTTGATATGTTTATGATAATGGGATTTGAGTTTGTGTTGTGTTAAATGGTTTGTCGCATGGCCCAAGCAGAGGGTCACCCCTTAGAGTCTGGTCTGCTTGAGGTTTCTTCCTCGATACATCAGAGGGAGTTTTTCCTTACCACTGTTGCCTGTGTGCTTGCTCTGGGGGTAGGTAATGTGTATATATGTATGTATGTATATAGGGGGTGGGCGTTTATAAGCTTTGCTTCTGCTCACCCCTTTTTGGTCACACAAAATTGATTCTGTAGGTGATGGGGAGCCTGTGAAGGTTATGGAGTATAGGTGTAATGTGCTCTTGTTTACGTACTCTCATCAGAATTCTGGCCGCACTGTTTTGAATGTACTGAAGCTTTTGAAGGTTTTTTCCAGAGATCCCAAAGAGCAGGGACTTACAGTAGTCAAGCCTCGAGGAGACAAAGGCATAGCTAAGTTTTCCAGCATCAATGATGACATTGTACTGTAGTGAGTGTAGTTTCAAGTTGCTAAAATGGTTCAGTTTTTGCTGTCAAAATATCCATGGGTGGCCAAAAGAACTACCTGAGGAACAGCAGTAGGCACAGACAAACCAGTGACCAGGTGTCACTACTGGCAATTTTAACCCTCAGAGAACACGGCCTCTGGACAGTGTAAAGAATAAATGAAAATATATGCTATTTTACTCATAATTAGCTTTGCATGCTAACAATGCTAAAAGTTACCAAACTGAATAAAAGGTTTTGTGTTCATTATTTTCAAAAAGTAACAAATGTTTAGAAGTATGTACACCATGCTGGTTTAAATGAACTAGGTATTGTATTGAATGAATGAAGTTGAATAGAGTGTATACTTGTGCCATAATGTGTTTAAGGGTTTTATCATGATGTCACATGAATGAAAATGTGTATACCTTTGCTTTGATAGGTGTTCAACTGATTTATGATGGCTTTGAAATGATACAATATGATATGGTTTAATTAATGATTGAAATATGTGCTTATGATGAATTATATTGAACATGTGGAACTGCTGACAGATTTGACTCTCAAATCAGTAAAGTGTTTTGGTTTAAGGTTTTTATAAATAACATATGCTTAAGTAGGGCGTAACATGTTGGTTTAAAACATGTCAGACATTGACCATTTTGAATAAAGTCATGACTTATGCCTGACATGTTTCACGATATGTTCAAAGGTCATGAGGTCAAGATGTGTACTGCAAATAATATTGTTGTTGCCTGTTTCTTATCAAAGGGTTTGTACATTTATGTTTGAACTATGCTGATCAATAATGTACAGCTAATGATTGTACTGTTCAAAATTAATTGCTGCGTGCTGTATTCTGTAAAATGTGAGTGATCTCATATTTGACTGTGTGAAAGAATTTTGCTTCCCGAGAGAAACAATGACTGGGTTATTTCTTATCTGAAACCAACCTTGAGAGTGTCTGGAGAAATACAATAAGGTCACTCTGAACTGAACTGAACATGGACCGGTTCTCATATGGAGTTGTAACAACAAACTGAAGAGAGTGATTCTTAAACACTGATCTATTAATTAGTTACACTTGTCATGAAGCCAAAGTGGGGGTGTATGTGCTGGTAAACCTCTGCACCCAGGGTGATTATCAGATCTGTTTACATCACAACGTTGGACGATTAAGGATTAACAACAATGCCTGCTTTATGGACTAACTTTATTTCTCTATCATGGAGTTACACTACTACATTTTTGTACTCAGACCGAGGACGTTTGGGACTGGGAGCCCCACCCGGACAGATTTCTGGACTGCAAGTTTAAGAGTGTTCATTTTGATGCAGAATGCTGTGCTACTTTTGTGGCGTTATTAAAGATGTGTATGCATTCTGAACCCATTTTTGCACAAAGATGAATGATTTTTGATGACTGATCTGTTCTGCTGTTTTAATAAACCTGGTAGGATTAACTTGAATTCAAATTCTTGTTGTCTGTGTATTCTATCTTGCACTGCCCATGGACTCATGAGGGAAACCTGAGATTTTCTGTGTTTTGAGAAAAGGTTATTTTCCCTAACAACAGGAACCAAATCATTGATTCTTTTGCTCTTAACCACAACAGGTGCATTGTACTGTTATCAGAATCACCTTTATTGTCATTGCACAGCAATCAACACAACAAAATTTGCTTGTGCATTCTCAAAAACAATGATCACCCTCAAACACACTCACCCATACACATACTTCAATAAATGTTAAAAAATATCAGGAGATTGCACTGATCCCACATTGTCAGTGTCCCATATTACACTTATCCCATATTGCACATATCCCTCTAAAACATCAACAGTAAAAATACCCAACTTAATAAAACCCCTTAAATAGCTTAAAAACAGTAATAAATATACCTAAAATTAAAAATAGTTAAAAACAATTATTGCACATCCTCCCTTGTTTTAATTAGAATAATGCAATTGTTCTAACTGGAGCTTGGGTGTGTCTGTTCAGTTCTGTAATAGCTCTAGGAAAGAAGCTGTTTTTCAGCCTTGTGGCGTGGGCTTTAAAGGCCCGATAACGCCTACCGGATGGAAGCAAAGAAAAAGGTGGTGTGAGGGGTGTGTTCCGTCCTGCAGAATACTGCTTGCTCAGCGGAGGCAGTGAGTCCTAAAAACATCATCCAATGAGGGCAGAGGGAGACCAATGATATTTTCTGCCGTTCTTATGACTCGTCTGATAGATTTCTTGTTGTTTTCAGAGCAGTTTGCAAACCATGCTGTAATGCAATATGTTAAAACACTCTCGCTGGAGCAGTGATAAAAGGCCTTGAGCAGCTCAGCTGACAGGTTGTTCTTCTTCAGTGCTCGTAGACAATAAAGCCTCTGATGCACCTTTTTGAGCACAGCAGATGTGTTAACTTCCCATTTAAGATCCTCAGTGATCCAGGTGCCCAGAAATTTAAAGAGACCCTCTCTACTACCTCACCTTTGATGGTTAAGGGAGAGGGGTCATCCTTGCGCTTCCTGAAGTCAACTATAATCTCTTTGGTTTTCTTGACATTCAGGGTCAAATTATTTTCTGTGCACCATTCAACTAGCTTTTCAACTTCATCTCTATAGGCTGCCTCGTTGCCGTTGAAGATCTGTCCCATATTTTTCTGAAGGTGTTATGAAGCGCCTGCAGAAAAATATCTCTGGAGCCGCCACTGCACGAGTTCCAGTGTGTTCCAATAGACATAGATGGTTCCAACACATCACATTAAAAACAAACCTCCCCTTCTGTATTTTTTTCTTTTTTCCTTTGGTTTTCTCTGTGCAGCTCCACATTTAGGTGATAAGTTCTGATTGAAGTTATTATGAGGGGTGTAAACTAATGATCTGATTTTCGGTTCATTTTGAAATCAAACAGTTTAACACGCGCAAAAGAGCGATTTTGCAGACAAACGGATGAACACAAAGTGTAAAGTTGGATTCACCGGCGTCAAAATGAGTATAAGCCGCAGAAGAAATAAAACCAGCGGGAAGAAATGCAGAGGTGACTTTCCAAAAACCCATGGTTCAGTTCTAGCTGGTCTGGTGGCTTTCAAGGTTGTTAAAATGTATTAATCAGTTTGCTGATGTTCCCATCAGTCCTGTAAAATCCTCTTTCCAGGATTAGTGCTATGTAATGTACATAATGCTATGTACACTCACACACACACACACATATATATATATATCTCAAATCAAATTTATTTAAATAGCACCAAATCACAACAAACAGTTGCCCCAAGGCGCTTTATATTGTAAGGCAAAAGCCATACAATAATTACAGAAAAACCCCAACGGTCAAAACGACCCCCTGTGAGCAAGCACTTGGAGACAGTGGGAAGGAAAAACTCCCTTTAACAGGAAGAAACCTCCAGCAGAACCAGGCTCAGGGAGGGGCAGTCTTCTGCTGGGACTGGTTGGGGCTGAGGGGAGAGAATCAGGAAAAAGACATGCTGTGGAGGGGAGCAGAGATCAATCACTAATGATTAAATACAGAGTGGTGCATACAGAGCAAAAAGAGAAAGAAACACTCAGTGCATCATGGGAACCCCCCAGCAGTCTAAGGCTATAGCAACATAACTAAAGGATGGTTCAGGGTCACCTGATCCAGCCCTAACTATAAGCTTTAGCAAAAAGGAAAGTTTTAAGCCTAATCTTAAAAGTTCTAGTTTTTTTGGTTTGAAACTTCCTTAGTATAAAATGATGAGACATTTTAGTTCCCGACTTCACCACCAGGGTCTTGCCAGGCGAATAGCCAAAAGAGAGTTATGGACACGGCGGCAGTGCGAATAGCCATGGCCTATAATTAAAGCTGCCACCTCCTAATGGTGGCGTTTTTTAATTGTTCAAAGAGAAACATTTGGTTCGTTGTTTTTTCTCCATCATTTTTCAACCATGGACGCACACACAACAGCATTTAATGACTCTGTAACACAGGTGAACTGCAGCCTGATGCACGATGCGGACACCGGCCGGACTGTGCACAAGTGTGTTTTTTGGACCGCGTTTAAAAAGTTCCTCAACTTCAGAGGATGTCCTGCTGCTGCACTCAGCCCATACAGACAGAACCAGACAGCAGAAAGATCACAGACAGACATCGTCTGCAGCAACAGGCTGATAACGGCGATCCCTCACTGATAAAATAATTATATGCCTCCAAAAACATGAAATCCTTCATGGTCGTCGTCTCCACGATTTTCTCACAATCTCGCTTTCAATCGTCGGGATCAAGAGCTGACATGTAGTCTGAAGTCATCTTCCCGTATGTTTTCTCAGTGCATCTGCTTGGAGTCTGGAGTTTTCTGCCTCCTGTCTGTGTGCGCATGTGCGGGAAAGGCGTAAGTAAACAATAACAGTGATCCCTTCGATGCAATACGCTTCCGTAAAACTGAAACGTGACTCTGGCAACACATTTTACAGATCATCCAAGTTTAAATAAATAATTTCCTTTTTGTCCATGAATTAATTTGTAAGATGTAACAAACTTTAAATGGATCATGGATACATTTAAAGGATCAGCTGCTTTTCTGCCATTGCAACTGACCACTGCTGAACCCGAACACCAAGAATTTCTTTTTGATATATTGATTTTTCTAATACAATGTAAAGGTCAAAGGTGAGCAGCTCCCACAGAGGCTTGATTGATAACATTTTAATGTCAGAGACGCATCAATGTAATGCAGGAGTGTTTTACAGAAAGCCGACCCTATTCACACGGCGGCCGTGTCCATAACTCATACTTGGAACTACTTATAGAAACAAATGTACTGCATTTAAGATGTCATAACTCCTTTAATATTTGTCCGATTTTTATGATTTTTTTAAATTATTATTTTGAAGATGTCTTCTG
The DNA here is from genome assembly GCF_902500255.1 of Thalassophryne amazonica. NCBI lineage: Eukaryota > Metazoa > Chordata > Actinopteri > Batrachoidiformes > Batrachoididae > Thalassophryne > Thalassophryne amazonica. The sequence goes on from NC_047105.1 coordinate 126,965,582, forward strand.
TACAGTACACTAATCGATTTCATCATACATACAACAAAAACAGCGTGGCGCAGCATCAAAGTGAAAACGTCTCACACTTCTTGCCGGGCGAATAGGGGAATGAGAGTTCCTTTACGGAATGACCACAGAACACAGCTGACACATGATGGTGGGTGTGTCTGTCTATGCAGAGGAGGAGGAGCCAACATCCAGCTGACTGAATCTGTCAGAAACCTGGATCAGAGCAGCTGAACAGCAGCGTTGTAAATCTGGAACCCCGTTTTCCTCAGTTCATGTCCGTCTCTTCTGTCATGTTGATCTTTGAGCATTTCTGCTGCCAAATTGTCTTTGACAGAATCAGAAACGCTGCTGATTCAGGAAAAATGTTCACCTTTAAGACACTCCTCGTTCCTCCTCCACCGACTGTCACCACTGATGGTTTGACCTCTGACCTTACAGGTACAGCAGACATCATGAACCGGACCTAGTTAATAACCAGAGCTCACCCGGGATTTTTTCTCCCAACTATTTCCCCGCACTATGCAGGAGAGGAAAATGATGACATACCAGAAATAAAAATCTTTACCAATGGCTGTAAATTTTATAAGAGCAATTTTAGTGTTTACACTATTGTGTAAACAGACTTTTGAATGAAACCTGAAGTTCCAGCTGAAATGTTTACAGCAGAGCGTCAACTGTATCAGGGGACAGAAAGTTAGTAAAAATATTTTTGCTGGAAGTTGAGGTTCATTTTAATAAGTTACGATTTTCTTGACTGACATTTTGTTTGTCTATCTCGGCTTTCAGTGCTTACTAGTCCAGTAAGTATCAGTGAAATTGTGGAGAGCTGGACATGTCCAAACTTGTCCTCTGACACGCCGAAACGGAGGTGTTCCTTTGTCTCGCTTCCAAAGCGAATCGGTCGTGACGCGCGAAGCCTCCGTGCGGCTTTCCATGACAAAATCTCTTGTTAAAAGTGAAATCTGCCGGAAAATGGCTGATGTCCAGCTCTTGTGATAACCAGAGAGAGCACACGACGGTCTCGTATCCACAGAGCCAGCCGTTTAGAAATGGTCCGGTGGATTGTGCCGCGTCATTGCAGCTCGGAGCGTGGCGCGCCGAGCGTCCTTAAAGCTGTACTAACAGACCTTATTCTCTGTGAAGCCCGTAAAATTTTCACCGAAAGCCAGATGAATGGTTTCCAGGTGCCAGTCTCTAACAGCTTCTGAAAAAATTCAGATGGAAAAAAAGTCCTTTTCATTCCGCCATTTCCAGACAATGAAAATCTGACGAGGGGGTGGGACCACTCCTTCCCAAGGCGTGCTCACAGGTGAATGACGTCACCGACAGGCGTGGAAAAACTCACGCATGTGCACGAGGGTTCAAGCATGTCTGACGTAAAAACATATGAATGAAATCCATATAGTTTTTGAAAAAATAAAAAGGACCGTTACTTTATTGACAGACCTCGTATATTCTGTCCATGCACTGATTTCTGTATGTGACTTTGTGGAGGGTGAGCATCTTCCTTGTTTTTGTGTCCAACTTATTAAGCTCACCCTGTGGCCAGTCTACTATGCCAAACCCATAGGTCACCACTGGTATTGCAAACAGGTTTATGGCTGTGATCTTGTTTTTTGGTGTCAACTCTGTTTTACAGATCGTTTTTAAGCGGTTTAGATTTTCTTGTGCTTGATTGTAGTATTCTGGTCAATTCCCAAGTATTTGTACAGCAGTGTTCAGAATAATATAGTAGTGCTATGTGACTTAAAAGATTAATCCAGGTTTTGAGTATATTTCTTACTGTTACATGGGAAACAAGGTACCAGTAGAGTTGGTAGATTCTCACAAATCCAACAAGACCAAGCATTCATGATATGCACACTCTTAAGGCTATGAAATTGGGCTATTAGTAAAAAAAAAAAAAAAAAAGTAGAAAAGGGGGTGTTCACAGTATTAGTGTGGCATTCAGTCAGTGAGTTCATCAATTTTGTGGAACAAACAGGTGTGAATCAGGTGTCCCCTATTTAAGGATGAAGCCAGCACCCGTTGAACATGCTTTTCTCTTTGAAAGCCTGAAGGAAATGAGACGTTCAAGACACTGTTCAGAAGAACAGCGTAGTTTGATTAAAAAGTTGATTGGAGAGGGAAAAACTTATACGCAGGTGCAAAAAATTATAGGCTGTTCATCTACAATGATCTCCAATGCGTAAAATGGACAAAAAAAACCCAGAGATGCATGGAAGAAAATGGAAAACAACCATCAAAATGGATAGAAGTGTAGCGGGATGAAGGTCCTGGGTCCTGATTGAAAAGACGTTCCCGCTAGCTTGACTAACAGGGATTTCCCCTTTGGCTGACCTGGCAGAGGAATGGTCTTTAGTGCGAGCCGCGTGGGTTCGATCCCACCACCGTCCCGGCCACAAAGGTCCTGCGGTTACAGAAGAATAACCAGAAAGGCAAAGGCTTATCCATTGATCAGCTCCAGGATGAACAAAGACAGTCTGGAGTTACCTGTAAGTGCTGTGACAGAAGACGCCTGTGTGAAGCTAATTTCTTTGCAAGAATCCCCTGCAAAGTCCCTCTGTTAAATAAAAGACATGGGCAGAAGAGGTTACAATTTACCAAAGAACACAACTGGCCTAAAGAGAAATGGAGGAATATTTTGTGGACTGATGAGAGTAAAATTGTTCTTTTTGGGTCCAAGGGCTGCAGACAGTTTGTGAGATGACCCCCCAAACTCTGAATTCAAGCCACAGCTCACAGTGAAGACAGTGAAGCATGGTGGTGCAAGCATCATGATATGGGCATGTTTCTCCTACTATGGTGTTGGGCCTATATATCGCATACCAGGTATCATGGATTAATTTGGATATGTCAAAATACTTGAAGAGGTCATGTTGCCTTATGCTGAAGAGGACATGCCCTTGAAATGGGTGTTTCAACAAGACAATGACCCCAAGCACACTAGTAAATGAGCAAAATCTTGGTTCCAAACCAACAAAATTAATGCCACGCAGATGTGAAGAAATCATGAAAAACTGCGGTTATACAACTAAATACTAGTTTAGTGATTCACAGGATTGCTAAAAAAGCAGTTTGAACATAATAGTTTTGAGTTTGTAGCGTCAACAGCAGATGCTAATATTATTGTGAACACCCCCTTTCTTCTTTTTTTTACTAATAGCCCAATTTCATAGCCTTAAGAGTGTGCATATCATGAATGCTTGGTCTTGTTGGATTTGCGAGAATCTACTGGTACCTTGTTTCCCATGTAACAATAAGAAATATATTCAAAACCTGGATTAATCTTTTTAGTCACATACTAGTACTACTATTATTCTGAACACTACTGTATGTGAAGTCTACAGCCAGATCGTCAATGTAGCTCCTTCCATCCAATTGTATGTTTTCGGTTTTTGTCTTTTTACCTTTTGTGATTGTGCATTTTGAGCATTTATCCAGTCCAAATTCCATACCAATGTCTTGAGAAATTATGGACAGTTTCCACGAGCTGACTGAGTCCCTTTTTTGTGTTGGCATAGATTTTCAAATCGTCCATGAACAGCAGATGGTTCACAAGTTTTTGGTTTTTCCTTCCTCTGTCTCTACTTAAGTCATACCCGGTGTCATGCTCCTTCAGGGTTTTGCTGAGCGGGTCCATGATTAAGCAGAATAAAAGAGGCGAAAGGCTGTCTCCCTGAAATATCCCTCTTTGAACTCGTACGTCTGGGATTGTTTTGTCCCTCTGTGTGATTGAGGGTGATGGTGGTTGTGAAGCCATCTGGCCGTTAGCGATCGAATATAGGTGAGGCAGAGGCAAGATGGCGTGGTCCACAATTTTAATTTTTACTATATTTGTTTTTTCCAAAAAAAGAAAGTGCATAAAGTACAAAGTGCCCAGAGAGGTGGGTGAAGTAGTCTTTTTCCCAGCAGCCCACCAGAGTGATCTTCTAGGCGCCTTTTTATCTGGTCTGGCTGATTGGGTTGAACCATTAGAATCTAACAAGGTAAGAACTGAAAAAAAAACAAAAACAAAAAAAAAACTAACTCACAAAACCTGTTTGAAAAACATGCATAACTTTAACTAAACCAAAACCATTTAAAAGCACACCATCTCTGTACATAAAACCCTGAAACCAAACACCCCTGCTAACTAAAATCCATAAGCCAATAAACGCCTTAACCTGTCTCCCCCCCCTCACATTCTCCTGCCCTGGTCTGAGTGGGAACCTTTATCATGGGGATGTGTTTCTGGTGGGACCTCTTTGCCAATACACATCAACACATACACCAAACACAAACAACCTAAAACATACTGCACAACATTTTTGCACTTCCCAATTACAATTGATTGGTGACCTAATGTCTCCCTCTCTCCTCTAGGGCCCACTGCCTCCAAATCTAAACAATGGATGAAAGAAAGACATTATTCACTAAAATTTATATTTCTTTAAAACCAATCGTGTGCAAATTATTCAAATGTCCAAAAAGTTGTTCAAGTGCTGAGTGCAGTCCATTGCTGAAGTGCTTAGTGAACAGAGTAAATGTGCAAGTACGTATGAAGTCACTTAGTAACAAATTGGCTATTTGTTACAGTGGTGTTCCACTTGTTCATTTGTGCTCTCAGGAAAGATCTTATTTCCTCATTGATTTTGTAGAGTTCTAAGCACCTCATGGTCCAGGAGTGTGGTACGCTGTCAAATGCCTTTTGGTAGTCAATTCAAGCCATGCTGAGGTTCCTCCTCCTTTTTTTGCAATCCTCCAGGATAGATTTGTCTATCAGTAACTGGTCTTTAGCTGATATAGCCACCAGTGTCAAGATGTTCATAAATGGCATCAGCTCTGATTCCTGTCAGCCATTTGTACGTTGTTGTTAGGCAGCAGATGGATCTGTACTTGTTGGGAAGCTGTGTTTCCTTGGTCTTTGGAAGTAGGCATGTGTTCCCAGTCATTAGCCAGTCTGGTGTGTCCTCTTCGTTCAATATTTTTGTGAAAGCACGACATAATGGTGGTGCAATGCTGTCAGTCTTTTTTTCATTTTGTTGATGCCACGTGCCTTGAAGTTACTGTATTCACTCATTTTCTTTCTGATTTCCTATTTAGTGATTACAGTTGCTGGCACTTGTTGTTTGTCTTTGTTTTTCTGTTTTATTTTTTCAATCCACTCAGCCTCTTGGTGTTGGTTTGGGTCTTCAAAGAGTGGTCTCCAGAATTGTTCAATTTCTTCTCTCTGGCTGTTGTTCTTCTATTGTGTCATTTGCCAACTTCCTGTACACTAGTATGGAGTTTTTTGCAAATTCTTTGTTTATCTGTTTTGCTTGTATTTTCTTGTCTTTGTTCCTAATTTGTACTGCGAAAGCTTTTACTAAGGCTTGATGTTCAGCCAGCCTCCCACCCAGCTGTTTATCTTCAACATTGTATTTTCTTTTAATGTGATTTACTTTTTTAAGAAGATTCTTTTTGTGGTTTTAGCTTCCCAAAAATGTGGCCATTTGGGAGATCTCTGCTCTTAAGCGGTTGATTTTTTGTTCTAAATTTCTTTTTCCATTGTGCCACGGTATTCTTTTTCTTAATTGTGGTTCCTTTTCTCTCCAAATCTTGTGGGGCTAATTTACTTTGTATGTACCATGCTGCTCCATAACTTACAGAGTTTAACTCTGTCAATGTGGTTCCTTCTGGGACCAGTTTAGCCAGTCCCAGGTTAACTTTTTTCAGGATAGTTTTGTATTTTTTAATTTTCCTTCAATTTAGTCAGTTTTGGACGTTCTTTCGTGTCCATTTTTCTTGTTTCGTCAATCATATTTGCCAATTCCTTTTCTAGTTCCTGCTGTTCTGGGTCTGTGTGCACCTGTATATTGTTTTGTAGATGAGCTGGTGAACGGCTCGTTTTTTCGGGGAGCAGTGAATGGCTCGTTTTTTGGTGGGGTAGTGCCTGATTCTTTTTTGGTGGGGTTGTATTTGACTCCTACTTTTTCTTTGGTGTGAGAGGCTGGCTTGGTCTGGTGTTCTTTGTAGGATGTATGTTTTTTGAGGACAGTCATTTCTTGGTGGTGCAATGGGTTGTGTCAGAGGGAAGATGCCGTCTCTGATCATTTGCCCAACCTCCTGTTGTATCACTTGTATTTCAGCATCCGGGAAATGTTTTTGTGCGATAAAGTTGTGTCTTTGGGTGGTGAGTTGCTTTCTTGGGATGCCTTTCTTACTTGGGCAGTGGTGGTGGAATATTCTTTGCCATTCTCCACATCTTTCTCTCTGGCTGTTGGTGTATTTTATTTTGGCATACTCCATTGCCCACAGCAGTATCCACTCTTCCTCCCTCTTCCAGTGACTCCTTCAAACTCAAGTTGTTTCCCTTTTTCCATCAATTGATGATCCTTTATCGCTTCTTTTTGGGCATCTTCCTTTATTTTTTGTATTTCCTCTGCTGTCAGATATTTTGTGATTTGAGAGGCAATCAACTGCAGTTTTGCAGTTGTGGTGGCTTCTTTTTTTTCTGATGGTAAGTCTGCTTCTTTTATGCACTCCTCAAATACTGCCTTTTTCTTTCTGCCCCACTTCTCATGCCTTGAGTAAGTGAAGCAGTGAAATATCTTTTTCTTCTCTTCAATGGTCCAATTTACTGTGGCGTAGTTTCGTTGGTTTCTTTTGGCCCATTGATGCTGTTGTTGATCTGCTGTTGTTGCAGATCAGAACTATGCTGATCTGGTGGATTATCCAGCTGAGTGCTTCCACAGGAGAGTTGTCCTGTATGGTTTGTCCTTTGTGGCTTCAGAGTGTCCTTCTGTTTCAGTCGTTTTCGCCGATCAGAACAGCTAAATGGTTTTCTTCTTGCTTGCTGCTCCTTTTGTTGCTCTGAGTTGTTAATGTGACCAGATGCTTTTCCATATTTCGAGCTTTTGTCATCACTGTCTGAACTCCTGCCACTGGTATCTGGTTGTAAATGACTGTTTGGACCTGAGTTGCTGGCTGGTTGTGGTCATCCATCGTCCTCTCCATCAGCTTCTGCTGTCAGTGTTCTGTGTACAGATGAGCTGCTGGCTGCAGGCTCAGCCTCTGTGCTCTCATCACTTCAGCTTTGATGAAGCTGTGATGACTCTGGTTTATCATCATCATTTTCACTCTTCACAGGGACGGCAATGAAACTAAACTTGGTGAGATCTGCCTCCTCCACCTGCTGAAGCTGCTCTCCCTGCTGACTTATCCACAGCTTCTCTTCTTCTTTAATGTCCTCCTGGTCAACACTCAGATTCCATTCCTGGTGTTCAGGGAGAGTTTCTTCTTTAATCACCAACAACGGCTGCATGTCTTGTAGTCAGTAGAAGAGCGGAGAAAAATCCAGGGGCCGAGGAGTCAGTCCATTCACAGGGACAAGAGCGGGCCATGTGTCTTTTCAGGTTGTTCTTTTGTCCAAATCTTTGACCACATTCAGAACAGCCAAATTGTTTGTGTCCTGTATGAACAACCATGTGCCTTTTTAGGACGCTGTTTTGTCCAAATCTACGACCACATTCAGAACAGACAAATTGTTTTTGTCCTGTCTGAATTATCATGCCTTTGATCAGAGTGTCTTTTTGTTTCCATCTTTTAACCTGATCACAACAGCTAAATGGTTTTCTGCTTGTTTGCCTCCCCTTGTGTTGCTCTGGGTTGTTCATGTGTCCAGATGCTTTAGAATAAACAAATTGTTTCTCAGCAATGTTGCAATTGCTTGAACTAACGATATTGATATTTTTTTGACAGTTAAAATGTGATCTAAGTTCTCTGGTCTCTTTCCAGTCATAACGGTCATCAGTCTCATTTCCAGAACTGTCTGAACTCCTGCCACTGGTATCTGGTTGTAAATGACTGTGTAGACGCAAGTTGCTGGCTGGCTGTGGTCCTCCATCGTCCTCTCCATCAGCTTCTGTTGTCAGTGTTCTGTGTACAAATGACCTGCTGGCTACAGGCTCAGGCTCTGTGCTCTCATCACTTTGGCTTTGATGAAGCTGTGATGACTGGTTTTTCATCATTTTCACTCTTCACAGGGATGACAGTGAAACCAAACTTGGTGAAATCTGCCTCCTCCAGCTGCTGAAGCTGCTCTCCCTTCTGACTCAGATTCCATTCCTGGTATTCAGGGAGAGTTTCTTCTTTCATCAACAATGGCTGCATATCTGTAAAGAAACAAATTAGAAATAAATGTTAGAACACCACTCACTGACAGAGTGGTGAGTTTGACCTGATGACAGTACATTATCAATCAATCAATTTTATTTATATAGCGCCAAATCACAACAAACAGTTGCCCCAAGGCGCTTTATATTGTAAGGCAAGGCCATACAATAATTACGTAAAAACCCCAATGGTCAAAACGACCCTTTGTGAGCAAGCACTTGGCAACAGTGGGAAGGAAAAACTCCCTTTTAACAGGAAGAAACCTCCAGCAGAACCAGGCTCAGGGAGGGGCAGTCTTCTGCTGGGACTGGTTGGGGCTGAGGGAGAGAACCAGGAAAAAGACATGCTGTGGAGGGGAGCAGAGATCAATCACTAATGATAAAATGCAGAGTGGTGCATACAGAGCAAAAAGAGAAAGAAACACTCAGTGCATCATGGGAACCCCCCAGCAGTCTAAGTCTATAGCAGCATAACTAAAGGATGGTTCAGGGTCACCCGATCCAGCCCTAACTATAAGCTTTAGCAAAAAGGAAAGTTTTAAGCCTAATCTTAAAAGTAGAGAGGGTGTCTGTCTCCCTGATCCGAATTGGGAGCTGGTTCCACAGGAGAGGAGCCTGAAAGCTGAAGGCTCTGCCTCCCATTCTACTCTTACAAACCCTAGGAACTACAAGTAAGCCTGCAGTCTGAGAGCGAAGCGCTCTATTGGGGTGATATGGTTCTATGAGGTCCCTAAGATAAGATGGGACCTGATTATTCAAAACCTTATAAGTAAGAAGAAGAATTTTAAATTCTATTCTAGAATTAACAGGAAGCCAATGAAGAGAGGCCAATATGGGTGAGATATGCTCTCTCCTTCTAGTCCTCGTCAGTACTCTAGCTGCAGCATTTTGAATTAACTGAAGGCTTTTCAGGGAACTTTTAGGACAACCTGATAATAATGAATTACAATAGTCCAGCCTAGAGGAAATAAATGCATGAATTAGTTTTTCAGCATCACTTTGAGACAAGACCTTTCTAATTTTAGAGATATTGCGTAAATGCAAAAAAGCAGTCTTACATATTTGTTTAATATGCGCTTTGAATGACATATCCTGATCAAAAATGACTCCAAGATTTCTCACAGTATTACTAGAGTTCATCTCAGTTATTGCACTGATGGAACTGATAAAGTGGAAATGTACATCAGAATTTGTTTTAAATTTCACAAATTTTAATTAACATCTTTGTCTTCCACAAGTGCCTATTGTAATGCTTTATATTCTGGATTGTCACAAAATACTATAGGATGCTGCTCGAGTTTTGATGAAAACGAGAGACTTGATCACAACCGTTCTGGTTTCCCTTCACTCGCTCCATATGTGACTCGAAGAGCAGATTTCAGTGTTTTGTTGCTGACATATAAGGCTCTAAATGGTCATAAACTCAAATATCTTGCTGAATGTGTTCAGCCTTATGTGCCTCCTCGTCCCAGTGGTTAAAAATAAGTCAGCAGTCTTCAGAACCTTTTCTTGCCCTGCTTGTATCTTGTGGAACAGGGTGCCTGTTGGCATTTGAAATGTGGGTTCAAGACTATTTTAAAACATATTTTTTATTGCCTGTAATTACTTTTCTGGTTTTTAATCTTTACATAATTTCTGCTTGATGTACTTCAATTCTTTTGTGTTTTTAATTGGTTTCATTTTGGGATATGGGGATCTTTGTTTAATCTTCATCTGCAGCTGTGTTCAGCACTTTGTTGAATTGCTGAGAATAGAATAAAGCATAGAAACCTGTTTCCACTGTGGTCCTCAGGATAAAAGAGAGCAAGATAGAGAGAGAACACACCGGTGGTATTTCTTGCATTAGCCATCCTGCCACCACAAAGTTGAATGGTTGCACGAGATGAATGCATGCACAGTATGTGGAATTAATGTATCTTCTACTCTGTACATAATGCCTGTGACCCCGTGACACATTACTGACAGTCACAGACTTTGATTTGTATTGATAATAAAGAAACCACAAGCGTAAAAGCACACTTCATATTTGTATTTTTAAAATGTGTAACTAATTTCATTACATTCTCAGACAAAATACACGCTACATATCTTTGTATGAAATAACATTTTAAAGAAATTACAAAATTGTCACTCATGCACAACAACAGACAAACATGCACGCATCATTACTTTTAGGCGCACATCTTTTCTGAAAGCGTCCTTACTCCATATTCACAGTTACACATTATTTACAACGTACTGCAGGAATAACAAGACCATTTTAAGACCTCTAGGTGAAAGAAGTGTTTTTGGAGATGTGTTTTTAATGCCGGGACACCGACCAAACGGTCCCCCCTAAACATCGACTCGCCCTGTCTTCACTGCACGTGTCATCAGCCACGGTTCACTGATTATCACCTTGTTTCTGCTTAAAACTGCACTCCAGTCATCATCTATCTCAGAGACAGATATCTGAAGCTTTTGTATAACAATCATTTCCACATAAATTCAGCATTATTTCATAATAAAAGACAGAGGCAGCGATCAGAGCGCTGCAGCTACATGAGCTGCTAGCTGATGCATTCACTGCTCGTCGATCATTTCCAGTGGTGGGCACAGCTCAGCTAATCCGCTTACCGCTAATTATCGAAGCTAATGTTTTCGTTAGCAGACTGGCTTTTCAGATGACTTTGAAAACCATTAGAGGACCACTTAGCTTCTGATAAATTTTGTTCCGATAACTTCAAGACCGCTAACATATTTTTATGGGCACAGTGAAAAAAGCTTAATTTAAAAATCTGAAATCATACATTTTAGTGTCTGCCTGTTACATGCTTTGTAACAGACAGCCAGGTATGAGTGGCAGTGCTCAAGCCTCTACCAGCAGAGGAGAGCTGGCTACCAGAAAGAAAGGGAGAGGGAGGAAAAAAATGGCTGCACAAGTTTTTTTGCGGACCAATGTGGGCCCCTCCCAGCGCATTCGCTTAAGTGCTGAATCGCTTAAACAGAATTTTCAGTTTTCAAATTGCCTTTTTTTTTAAATTAAAAATGACATATTTACAAATACAGATTTATTTGTCACCAACACACACACACACACACACACACACACACACACACACACACACACACACACACACACACACACACACACACACACACACACACACACACACACACACACACACACACACACACACACGTTACAGTTACTTGTGGGTTACCAACCAACTGCCCCTGATGTCAGGAAACTAATTTCCCCATAATCCATTGTGGCATGTGTGTCTTTAAATACTAAAACCTTCAAAATTAGTGCAATACTTTAAAACAAAAACATGTAGCTGATATTTAAGTTTGTAAAATGACAGAGGTGACATTAATTTCAATAACTTGTTTAGAATTAGTTTGTTTAAAATTTTAACCATATGTCAAAACTGTCTGCCTGTGCATGTCTCCCGTGATAGCATGCAAGTCTGTATGGTGTGAAAAATACATTTTTTTTCTTCTTTTCTCTCTGGTCACTAGGTCTGTTTTGCTGAGAGAAGGCTGATCTGAGAAAGAAGCGCTGGCTCAATCCGGTTGTTAAGTGTGATGTAACGCATCATGTGATTTTCAACTTCTGGGTCCACAAAAAAAAAAAAAAAAAAAAAGGCACGCTACCATTAACATTGAGAACTGCATTGAGATGCTCTGATCACGCTGTACTTAAACTGTTGCACATGAACAACAGCATTAACATCGCAACATAAATCTCTTTGTATATTGTGCCTAAAACTTTCCTGGATATATTAACTGGGTTTTAGACATTGTTACTGCGTTTTTTTTTATGTAAAAATGGCAGAAGCTCAGGTCATTTCTCCGTTATTTTCAATGGGAGTTGCTGTGAGCTGCAATCGCTTCCTGTTCATGTTGTTCCAGGGGAAAGTGAAGTTTCCACTTTAACGTCCTGTTTATTGTCCTTAACACCGTTTATCCTCTTTGTCCAGAGTAATATATATATAAGATGTTGTTGGAAAAATTGTGAATATGCCTTATTTTGTTATCACTTGAATGTCTAAAGGAACTCTTTTCTTTAAATTGAAGTAGAAGTAACCCTGTTTTCCATACGCAGTGTTCAGGTACATAAGATATCTGAGATCCTAACTTTTTGGTTAGCTGTGCCCACCACTGGTCATTTCAAAGGGTCACCGAATTTCGCCTCGTTTCTGCTTAAAACTTACTTCAGAATGATTTAAGAGGTTTTACCTTTTACCTATATCTGATGGATAATAATCCCATTAATCCATTTGATCGCTTTGAGTGAAGAGAGTTCATCTCAGACAAGCGGCAGAGGTCTGAAATGACGCATGCGCAGTGAAGGCAGGGAGGACCAATTTTTTGGGGGGGACTGTTCGGGCTGCAATATGGCTCATTAAAACAGACATCACCTGATATTAAAAAGACAACTGAGGGGTGGAGGTGAATTTAAAGCACAGATTCTTCTGACACCAATCAGTTACTGATTTTTTTGAGGCTCTGACAATGACATGAACGTAGCAGAAGAGCTGCTTTACATCAAAAGCCTTCAAAACCAAAAAAAGAGGAACAGATAGATAAAGAAAATGAAGTTTTTTTTAGATCCACATATTTGTGTGAGCAGACATTTTCAGTTATGAACATCAACAAGAACCCACTTGAGTTTCAAGGACTTGAGTCACCTTTTGTTAAAGGCTAAGTGGACTGATATGAACTAAAGATAGCTCTGTTAACAAAGACTGTTTCTGGGATAAGACCTCTCTCTCTCTCTCTCTCTCTGTCTCTCACACACACATTTACAGTATTTGAGTCGACATATCACATGTGGTTGGAAAGCCGACCACAGGTGTAAAACTCTGGCTTCAGAAAGTATAAGTCCAACCACATATTTGTTCCGTCTTCCTAAAAAACAGCTGACTGTAATAAGTTCAATTCTTCAGATAGGTGGATGAGCTAATTATTGAGATCACCTGTTTTAGGTGATCTCAATAATTAAAACACTGAAGCCAGAGTTTTACACCTCTGTTAGTGCTACCAAGTTACCAAGGAAAATTTCCACAGTCAGTGATGAAAGTGGGCCATGAAAAAAAAAAGAAAAAAAAAAAGCTTAAATTTTTGACAAAAATGACAAAAAACTAAAGAGATGACAAATGCCTCCTGGTGCATTTTCTGGTCTATTTATCCACCAATAAAAGCTCCAAAAAATATTTTTTTTGTTGGGTCAGGTCAATTTTTCTACCCCAGTCTTTTCACACAACTTGTATTGTGCTACTGGCCTTTAATCCAAAAAATATACATTGTGGTTCAGAAAACTACACTCACTTCTGAGTTTTCCTAGTTTTGGCAGGAGCTTTGTAGCTATTGATAATCTCTGTTTTCAAATTCTTGGTCACCTTAAAATCCTTACAAATGTGTTTTTACTTCAAGATTAATTTCTGATTACTGTCCAGTTTGAAGTTAAAACAAATAACTTCTTACATTAGAAAACTTTATATTTAGACAAATTAAATAGCATGACAAGTAATGTTTACATGTAGTAATCGTAGATTCATTCATTCAGCAAATGTTTAAATTTCTGATGTGGGACAAGACACATTTCTTAAAATATAAAGAAATATAAAAAAGCACTGTGCTATTTTCTTTGATTACTTTATAGTTAAAAAAAATAAATCTAAGTTATTTAAACTGGAGACTTTTCTTACAGTTACGGCAGTAACAATTAAAAACTAGTTCTATTTCATTCCTCCTGACCGCCAGAGGGCAGTGCTTTAGCACCTGGATAACTACATGTGCGCAGCACAGAGGTCGAGAATATATACCAACAAAGTCACACCATTGAATGTGACCTGGGTGACGTCACTGGTTGTCTTTATATACCAGACGCACCCAGCGCTCGCTTCTTTTCTACATTCTCGCATTCTTAGAGGTTGAGAACGCATTTAGCTGCGATTGCCGCTCTCGCTTGTAGCCTCGCAACCCACCTTTGGTTGAAGCTACGTGCACTGCACACGTCCTCCAGAGGCTGCGAAACACGGCTTCACCGTTTTTTGTATTCTTTGACGCCTGTCGTGAGTACACCTTCCTAAACGCCGGGTGCGCGCCTTGCCGCTGCCCTGCTGGATATTTTCCTCTGTGCACATTAGCTGTGTTGTTTGTCGCTAACCCCGTTAACTACGTGGTAGTGTGTGTATCAGAACCAGTATAGAGTACTGTGTTGGGCTTGCCGTGAGTGTTTTCCACTCCTTGAAGTACTTTGTCTGCACTGCTGCCATTTGCTAAGTTTAACAGGTTCGCTAGCAGCTAGTGTTGTCGTCGTTGCTCTAAGTGACTTAGCACTTGGGCTGTGAGTTTTTTCGGCCGTGCCCCCGGGCCTTGTATTAGCTTTTACACTGTGAGTGCTTCACGCTCCGTGCCTCGTGTCAAGCCGACGGCTGTGAGTGCTTCATGCCTCGTGTCGAGTCTGCGGCTGTGAGTGCTTCACGCTCCGTGCCTCGTGTCAAGCCGACGGCTGTGAGTGCTTCACGCTCCGTGCCTCGTGTCAAGCCGACGGCTGTGAGTGCTTCACGTTCCGTGCCTCGTGTTACTATTTACACTGCGTGTGATTCACGCCTTGTCTTTCCATTTGTAACCATCAGGGCTTGCGTTAGCCATCTGCACGCAGTCCACAATGTTGACAGGGCCTTTGTTGCATGGCTGTAGTACCTGTTTGGCTCCCTTGAGCCCAGATGATGGACATATGTTTTGCCCCTCCTGTCTTAGGATCGGACACCTGAGGGAAGCCCTGACTGGCGATGCCTGCCTTAATTGTGCCAGCATGCCACTGGCAGAGAGATCTGCTAGACTTGCGGCATTGGAAAGTGGATTATCTAGTGCGACTTTGGCCTCCAGCCCCAGGAAGGACCCAAAGCACCGTAAACACCCACATGCAGGAGCCCCTTCTGCTAAGAAGGTTACTCATGACCATGCTTTGGCTGAAAAGGTCGAAACGTTGACTTTTGAGTTTGCTCAGATTAAGTCCTTGCTTCTGAATCTACAGCCTAAGGATGCAGTGACAGTTCCTGCTGTCCCTAATCAATCAATCAATCAATCAATTTTTTTTATATAGCGCCAAATCACAACAAACAGTTGCCCCAAGGCGCTTTATATTGTAAGGCAAGGCCATACAATAATTATGTAAAACCCCAACGGTCAAAACGACCCCCTGTGAGCAAGCACTTGGCTACAGTGGGAAGGAAAAACTCCCTTTTAACAGGAAGAAACCTCCAGCAGAACCAGGCTCAGGGAGGGGCAGTCTTCTGCTGGGACTGGTTGGGGCTGAGGGAGAGAACCAGGAAAAAGACATGCTGTGGAGGGGAGCAGAGATCGATCACTAATGATTAAATGCAGAGTGGTGCATACAGAGCAAAAAGAGAAAGAAACAGTGCATCATGGGAACCCCCCAGCAGTCTACGTCTATAGCAGCATAACTAAGGGATGGTTCAGGGTCACCTGATCCAGCCCTAACTATAAGCTTTAGCAAAAAGGAAAGTTTTAAGCCTAATCTTAAAAGTAGAGAGGGTGTCTGTCTCCCTGATCCGAATTGGGAGCTGGTTCCACAGGAGAGGAGCCTGAAAGCTGAAGGCTCTGCCTCCCATTCTACTCTTACAAACCCTAGGAACTACAAGTAAGCCTGCAGTCTGAGAGCGAAGCGCTCTATTGGGGTGATATGGTACTACGAGGTCCCTAAGATAAGATGGGACCTGATTATTCAAAACCTTATAAGTAAGAAGAAGAATTTTAAATTCTATTCTAGAATTAACAGGAAGCCAATGAAGAGAGGCCAATATGGGTGAGATATGCTCTCTCCTTCTAGTCCCCGTCAGTACTCTAGCTGCAGCATTTTGAATTAACTGAAGGCTTTTTAGGGAACTTTTAGGACAACCTGATAATAATGAATTACAATAGTCCAGCCTAGAGGAAATAAATGCATGAATTAGTTTTTCATCATCACTCTGAGACAAGACCTTTCTGATTTTAGAGATATTGCGTAAATGCAAAAAAGCAGTCCTACATATTTGTTTAATATGCGCTTTGAATGACATATCCTGATCAAAAATGACTCCAAGATTTCTCACAGTATTACTAGAGGTCAGGGTAATGCCATCCAGAGTAAGGATCTGGTTAGACACCATGTTTCTAAGATTTGTGGGGCCAAGTACAATAACTTCAGTTTTATCTGAGTTTAAAAGCAGGAAATTAGAGGTCATCCATGTCTTTATGTCTGTAAGACAATCCTGCAGTTTAGCTAATTGGTGTGTGTCCTCTGGCTTCATGGATAGATAAAGCTGGGTATCATCTGCGTAACAATGAAAATTTAAGCAATACCGTCTAATAATACTGCCTAAGGGAAGCATGTATAAAGTGAATAAAATTGGTCCTAGCACAGAACCTTGTGGAACTCCATAATTAACTTTAGTCTGTGAAGAAGATTCCCCATTTACATGAACAAATTGTAATCTATTAGACAAATATGATTCAAACCACCGCAGCGCAGTGCCTTTAATACCTATGGCACGCTCTAATCTCTGTAATAAAATTTTATGGTCAACAGTATCAAAAGCAGCACTGAGGTCTAACAGAACAAGCACAGAGATGAGTCCACTGTCCGAGGCCATAAGAAGATCATTTGTAACATTCACTAATGCTGTTTCTGTACTATGATGAATTCTAAAACCTGACTGAAACTCTTCAAATAGACCATTCCTCTGCAGATGATCAGTTAGCTGTTTTACAACTACCCTTTCAAGAATTTTTGAGAGAAAAGGAAGGTTGGAGATTGGCCTATAATTAGCTAAGATAGCTGGGTCAAGTGATGGCTTTTTAAGTAATGGTTTAATTACTGCCACCTTAAAAGCCTGTGGTACATAGCCAACTAACAAAGATAGATTGATCATATTTAAGATCGAAGCATTAAATAATGGTAGGGCTTCCTTGAGCAGCCTGGTAGGAATGGGGTCTAATAAACATGTTGGCTGACAGACCAATGTAGTTACTCAGCAGGAGGACGATGTCGTGTCTATTGCTGCAACTGATTCCTTGGACATGACAAGTGATATAAACTGTGTGGAGGATGAGGATGAGAGGAGTCTTTCTCCAAGCCATTCATTAGTGGGCTCTCATACGTCCAAGGCAGAGTCCATGCCGCAAACTGAACCTGGACTATCCTTTGTCAAGCAAGCTGTTCAGTTGGCTTTATCCAGGCTTGAGGTCGACAATCCCCCTGCGGAAACCACCGCTTCAAGTGCCTTTTTCAAAGTCACTCAGAAGCCTGAGTTCAACGTTCCAGTTTCACAACCATATATCGAGGAGCTCCACCGATGTTGGGCGGACCCCAAATCATTGACCCATCTATCACAGGACTGCAGAGCCCTTAGCTCTATGTGTGATTCAGCGCAGTATGGTCTGAACCGTATGCCCGCCGTTGACAGCATTATTGCGAACCTGGTTGTGGCTCCAGCTGATGCTGCTCGGCCGGATGCCCACGCCCTCCGTGTAGGGTCACTGATGACCTCCTCACCAAAAGCTATGACATAGCTGCTCACATCGGTCGCCTAGGCAACTCACTGTCCCATTTAGCCCTTGCCCTCTCAAAGTCTTTGAGGGAGGCAGAGGTTGATGATGCTACGCAAAGTCTTAGTGATGCCTCACTCCAAACCTTTGCTTATATGTCCAGAGAGCTTGGCAGACTGATGTCAACCCTTACCATCACTAGATGTCAGGTGTGGCTTGCGCAGTCCCCCCTTTCCGAATCCTGGAGAGGCACACTCCGTTCGCTGCCGGTTCTTCCAGGCCAAGTATTTGGACCTGCGGCCCAACAAACTTTAGAGCGTGCTGTCGAGGCTAGTAAATCTTGGCAACAGTTTGTTGACCTACACCGGTCTTCCAGACCTCAGCCAGTCAGACGTGCTACAGCTTTTCACTCTACATCCAGGCTTCCGCCGACTCCCAGAGCTGCACGTGCTTTTGCAGTTGAGGGCCAGCTCTCCCAGCAGCCTGCCTTTCGTGAGCCTAGGGGCAGACCCCGAGAACTGAACGGTTTCGCAGAGCTTCCAGTAATCGCACCCAGAGGTCCTCAGGGATGCGAGGCAGAGGTGGTCGGGTCTGACTGCAAATGTTTGGCCCCCAGCCGTTTTTCACGAAATCAACTCAGCCACTGGGAGGCTCAAGTTCAAGACCCATGGGTCATTTCAACCTTGTTCGACGGTTACAGAATTCAGTTCGGATGTCGTCCTCCAAAGTTCAATGGGGTGAGGATGACTGTTGTTTCCAACTCGGTGCAGTCTGCTGCCCTACAACGGGAGATTTTGGAACTCCTGGAGAAGGGGGCCATAGAGCCAGTTCACAGATCAGACCAGGTCAGGGGGTTCTATTCAATTTACTTCCTTGTTCCAAAGAAGGATGGCGGCTTTCGTCCTATCCTCGATCTCCGACGTCTGAATCGTTATATCAAAGTGCTGCAGTTTCACATGCTCCGCACAGTAGACGTCCTTCAAACTATCACACCAGGAGACTGGTTCACAAGTGTCGACTTAAAAGACGCCTATTTCCATGTGCCAGTGGCGCCTCATCACAGGCAGTTTCTCCGCTTTGCTTTCGAAGGTCAGGCATACCAGTTCAGGGTGCTTCCTTTCGGCCTCTCTCTTGCCCCACGTACATTTACCAGATGTATGGCTGCAGCACTAGCCCCACTGCAAGCTCTTGGATTAAGAATCCTACCCTACTTAGACGATTGGCTTGTCTGCGCTCCGACTCAGGAGCAGGCGCACAACGACACAGCTCTTCTACTGAACCATGTCTCTCATTTAGGACTCACAGTGAACTTTGCAAAGAGTTCTCTTGTTCCCAGTCAACAAACGACCTTCATCGGCATTGCCATCAACTCCCTGACTATGACTGCATCGCCATCCCCGCAGAGAGTGGACAATGTAATTTGTCTCGTCTCACACATTCAACGGGCTGTGACGCTGCCTTTTGGTTTGCTGCTCCGGTTGATGGGCAAACTGACTGCAATGTCGCTAGTGGTACCTTTGGGACTTCTGTTCTTACGTCCCCTACAGATTTGGATCAACAACCTAGGCCTCAACTCGAAGTTGCATCAGCACAGGCTTGTACGACTCTCCAACCAGTGCCTTCTGCACCTCAAACCCTGGGGGAACGTGGACTTCATCTGCAAGGGTGTCCCTCTAGGCTCTGTTCCTTCTCGCCGAGAGGTGGTTGTTACAGATGCATCACTCAAAGGTTGGGGGGCCGTGTGGAATCACAGGATGGTGAGGGGTGTCTGGAGTCCCCAGGAGAGACTCCAACACATAAACGTGCTGGAGCTTCGCGCTGTGCGACTGGCTCTCAAGCATTTCCTCCCAGCTCTGAGAGGAAGACATGTTCTTGTCCGGTCGGACAACACGTCAACAGTCTATCACATAAACCATCAGGGGGGCACCAGCTCCAATCACTCACTGGCAGAAACTCGGAAGCTTCTCTTATGGGCGTTGCCTCGCCTTCAGAGTGTCAGAGCAGTTCATCTGCCCGGTGTACAGAACAGCGCAGCGGATTTACTCTCCAGACAGAAACCACCACCGGGAAAGTGGAGACTGAACCCGATTGTGGTCCAAATGATCTGGCAGAAATATGGTGCAGCGGAAGTGGACCTTTTCGCTTCAAGCACCTCGACACATTGCCCACGATGGTACTCCCTCTTGGAACCAGACAGCCCGCTGGGGCAGGATGCATTGGCTCACCCGTGGCCGGATTGCCTCCTTTATGCCTTCCCTCCTCTCCCGCTGCTGATGTTGACACTGCACAGGATAGATCAGAGCAGCCACAGGGTGCTGCTGGTTGCTCCATTCTGGCCTGGGAGGATTTGGTTTCCCATGATTTACAAACTCGAGGGAGAACCTTGGGCTCTCCCGGAGAGGAAGGATTTGTTGTCACAGCTACAGGGGAGGATTTGGCACCCTCACCCAGAACACCTTCAACTGTATGTGTGGCCGTTGAGGGGCCAGACTCCTTGTTAAGTTCTTGTGACCAGGCTGTTGTTCAGACTATCCTTAATTCACGTGCTGCTTCTACCAGGGCTTTGTATGACAACAGATGGAAGCTGTTTGCGCGGTGGTGTGAGAAACAAAACTTAGACCCGGAGCATTACCCTGTGCCTATTCTCCTCACATATTTACAATAACTGCTGGAGAAAGGACTTTCTGTCGCTACCTTGAAGGTTTATGTTGCTGCAATCTCTGCCCGGCACGTCTACGTTGATGGCCGGTCAGTGGGTTCACACCTCTTAGTGTGTCGTTTTTTGAAAGGTGCTCTACGTTTGCGGCCTCCAAGGCTTGCACGCGTACCTTCATGGGACCTTCTTCTAGTCCTGGAAGGTTTAAGCTTATCCCCTTTCGAACCAGTTGAAAGTGCTGATCTTAAATGGGTGTCAGTGAAGACTGCCTTTCTACTTGCACTGTCTTTGGCTAAGCGGGTGGGAGAGCTCCATGCCCTCTCAGTCGCTGGGGACTGTTTGCGATGGAATTCTGACGGATCTGGGGTTACGCTGTGGCCTAATCCGTCCTTTTTACCCAAGAGAATTTCAACTTTTCATGTTAACCAGCCAGTTTCCTTGGCTGTGTATGTCCCGCATTCTGATCCACGATTATCTGTTTCAGGTTCCCTGTGTCCTGTCCGAATGTTGAAGCAGTACATTAGTGCGACTGCCGGGATCCGGAAAATGGATGCCCTGTTTGTGGGTTACGGTGATCACAAAAGAGGCTGTGCTGTCTCAAAGCAGCGACTCTCGCATTGGGTCGTGGAAGTATACAGGTCCAGAGGTCTTCAGCCTCCTAAGGTTACGTGCACTGAGAGGTGTCCCTTTGAGTGATATTTGTGCTGCTGCTACGTGGGCTTCGTCCTGTACCTTCGCCCACTATTACAGACTGAATGTGGCCGCTCCTCCTGCAGTGACTTCGGCGGTGTTGTCTGCCTCCACTCCCCACTGCTGATGCGAGGTGAGTGTGACTCTTTGTGACCTTGTTGGTATTAAGTCATCCAGGTGCTAAAGCACCGCCCTCTGGCGGTCAGGAGGAATGAAATTGAACGAGATTTACAAATGTAACTATAGTTCTATGAATTCCGGATGACCACCAGAGTTGCTTGTCACTCAGAGTCTTGCGAGTTCATTCTGAAAAAAAGCGAGCGCTGGGTGCGTCTGGTATATAAAGACAACCAGTGACGTCACCCAGGTCACATTCAATGGTGTGACTTTGTTGGTATATATTCTCAACCTCTGTGCTGCGCACATGTAGTTATCCAGGTGCTAAAGCACCGCCCTCTGGCGGTCATCCGGAATTCATAGAACCATAGTTACATTCGTAACTCTCGTTTTATTTGGTAAAAATAAAAATAGTTTGTACACTCAGCTTGAAACAGTGACTGATTCAACATCAGCTGCAGCTAAAAAGCTAATTTAGTTGATAAACTTTAGCAGAACCCAAACGTCACGTATTATTTTCACTCACTCACCTCAGAGAATTTTTGTCTGTTACTCAAACTCATTAATCTTGTTTTTTAGCAATAGGAATTAATTTTATGTTCTTGGTTGGGACCTGGACGAGTTAGAGTGTTCCACAGGCTGAGTAATGCTGTGTTGTCAAGCCAGCCTCTGAATAAAAGTTCCCTATGAGCAGGGGTAATGCTCAAACGTACAGTTTGTAGAGTCACTGACAGATAGAACAAGTTGAAACATGATGGCAGCGGTGCATTTTGAACGGTAAGAACACCAAAGGTGCTGCAACACGAAACGTTTGAATGAGGCTGACTGAAGCTAACGCAGCTAGCATAACAGTATGCTGCAGGCATGAGCTCTGGACAGGAAGAAAATAGAAGCACTAGAAGTACAAGAATGGATGGATTAAAACCGTCTCAGCAGTGGTGTATGGACTCTGCTAATCTTGCCAAGTCATGGAAAACTTGGAAGGAAGAATTTACACTGTATATTGAGTTAGCAATGCCGGAATCAGAAGTAAAACTTTTTTACTACCTCACTGGAGAACAGGGCAGAAAACTCTGTGGGACGTTAATAGGCTCAGAAGCAAGAATGACTGTTACCAGTCTGATGCTAAGCTACAGACAGGTTTGTTGCATGAAACCAAGCTCCAGGAGAATCTATCGACAAATATGTGACTGACTTGAGAATGCTGGCAAGTACCTGCAATTTTGCGCAATTAAAAGATTCACTAATAACGGACAGGATTGTTTGCGGTACATACAACTCAAGTTGGAGGGAAAGACTACTCAGAGAAGAGGATCTGGACAAGTGTCTACAGATTTGTAGGCCAATGGAGATTTCACGTGAGTACAAGAAGAAAATAGAAGGACATACCACTTAGGACGTACATGTGATCAAACATGCAACAATAAAAGTCAGAGTCGGTGAAATATCCTGCAAATACATGAAAGGCTCAAGCAAAAGTGCCCAACTTGGGGGAAAAAAAATGCAAGAACTGTGGCAAAGACAACTATTTTGCAGTTACATGCAGAAGCAAGACAGGAGTAAAAGGACACAAAAAACAGTTCACACTATAGTAGAGACCGATTCAAATTCATGTGAGGACATAATGACAGTCACAGCAGTAACCTCAACAGTGGCAGAAGTGAACCAGATCAGAGAGCAACGCAACGGTAAAACTGAACAACTGTTTGTGGGGATGATGATTCATGAAAATATTGTGAACTTCCAGATTGACTGTGGTGCAACATGCAATGTCATTCCAATCAACCTGCTGAATCCAGATGTGAAAATGGAGCACATGGACAAAGTACAAGTTATGTTAAGTCAAAGCTGTGTCCAATAGGCAAGTGCAAAGTTAAAATGACAATCCAAGGAATCAGAAAACGTACAGAGTGGACTTTCAAGTTGTTGGAGAAGACTGTAAAACACCTCTACTAGGCCACAGTGCAAATGAAGCAATGAAACTCATTCAGGTCCAATACGACAACATTTATGCACTGGACAGTATTGTGACAAAAGGGACCAGTGACACATGGCAGATGGAAGAAATAAAGACAGAGTTTCAAGATGTGTTTACGGGCGACGGCTGTTTGCAAGGTGAATATAAACTGGAAATTGACACGACTGTGCAGCCTATCAAACTCCCAAAACATAAAGAGGAATTAACCAGTCTGGTGGACAGAGACAGACAATAGCGTCTGTGGAAAGCGGGTCTGAATGGATCAGTGGCATGGTGTCAGCACAGAAACCAAATAGCAGACCTAGAATTTGTATTGACCCAAGACCACTCAACAAAACGTTAAAGAGAAGCCGCTTTCCACAATTGATGACATTCAAACAGACCTAGGAAAGGCAAAAGTTTTCACAGCATGCGATGTGAAGCATGGCTTCTGGCATGTGAAGCTAGATGAGGAGTCGACCTAACGACATTTGCAACTCCCTTTGGTTGATTTCGGTGGTTGAGAATGCCAATGGGCATCAGTCCAGCACCGGAGGTTTTTCAACAAACTCACGCAGGCACTAGAGAACTTACCTGGCACTTATATCATTGCGGATGACATCCTGATCACAGGTGAAGGTGACACAAAACAAGATGCAGTCACAGACCATGACAAAAACTTGAGACTTTTTCTGGAAAGATGAGAGAGAAACAAACTAAAAGAGAGAAACAAACTAAATGTGGACAAGCTCAAGCTCAGGAAACAGGAAGTCCCATACACTGGTCATTTGCTTACAGCAGAGGGACTCAAATTTGACCCAGAGAAGGTGTGTGTGTGTGCTGTCACAGAAATGCCTGCACCGACCGATGTGAAAGGTGTTCAGAGACGACAACCCCTGGCAATAATTATGGAATCACCGGCCTCGGAGGATGTTCATTCAGTTGTTTAATTTTGTAGAAAAAAAAGCAGATCACAGACATGACACAAAACTAAAGTCATTTCAAATGGCAACTTTCTGGCTTTAAGAAACACTATAAGAAATCAAGGAAAAAAAAATTGTGGCAGTCAGTAACGGTTACTTTTTTACACCAAGCAGAGGGAAAAAAATATGGACTCACTCAATTATGAGGAATAAATTATGGAATAACCCTGTAAATTTTCATCCCCAAAACTAACACCTGCATCAAATCAGATCTGCTCATTAGTCTGCATCTAAAAAGGAGTGCTCACACCTTGGAGAGCTGTTGCACCAAGTGGACTGACATGAATCATGGCTCCAACACGAGAGATGTCAATTGAAACAAAGGAGAGGATTATCAAACTCTTAAAAGAGGGTAAATCATCATGCAATGTTGCAAAAGATGTTGGTTGTTTACAGTCAGCTGTGTCTAAACTCTGGACCAAATACAAACAACATGGGAAGCTTGTTAAAGGCAAACATACTGGTAGACCAAGGAAGACATCAAAGCGTCAAGACAGAAAACTTAAAGCAATATGTCTCGAAAACCGAAAATGCACAACAAAACAAATGAGGAACGAATGGGAGGAAACTGGAATCAATGTCTGTGAATGAACTGTAAGAAACCGCCTAAAGGAAATGGGATTTACATACAGAAAAGCTAAACGAAAGCCATCATTAACACCTAAACAGAAAAAAACAAGGTTAAAATGGGCTAAGGAATCTGCATTGGGCAAGGTGATGATGCTGGAACTTTTGTTTGGTGCCGTTCCAATGAGATTTATAAAGATGACTGCCTGAAGAGAACATGTAAATTTCCACAGTCATTGATGAAATGGGGCTGCATGTCAGGTAAAGGCACTGGGGAGATGGCTGTCATTACATCATCAATAAATGCACAAGTTTACGTTGACATTTTGGACACTTTTCTTATCCCATCAATTGAAAGGATGTTTGGGGATGATGAAATCATTTTTCAAGATGATAATGTATCTTGCCATAGAGCAAAAACTGTGAAAACATTCCTTGCAAAAAGACACATAGGGTCAATGTCATGGCCTGCAAATAGTCCGGATCTTAATCCAATTGAAAATCTTTGGTGGAAGTTGAAGAAAATGGTCCATGACAAGGCTCCAACCTGCAAAGCTGATCTGGCAACAGCAAGAGAAAGTTGGAGCCAGACTGATGAAGAGTACTGTCTGTCACTCATTAAGTCCATGCCTCAGAGACTGCAAGCTGTTATACAAGACAGAGGTGGTGCAACAAAATAATAGTGATGTGTTGGAGCGTTCTTTTGTTTTTCATGATTCCATAATTTTTTCCTCAGAATTGAGTGATTCCATATTTTTTTCCCTCTGCTTGGTCTAAAAAGTAACCGTTAATGACTGCCACAATTTTTTTTCCTGTAGTAGGACTAGTGAACTATTTGTCCAAGTTTTACGAGCACCTGTCAGATGATTGTGAAATACTAAGACAACTCACACACAAAGAGAGTGTCTGGGAATAGACAGATGTACAGGAAAAGGCATTCAAAAGAATCAAAGACAAGTCAGTATTGAAATACTACAGCCCAGAACATGAGTTGACATTACAGTGCAATGCAAGTGAAACAGGGCTAAGAGCCGCCCTAACTCAAGGAGGCAAACCAGTAGCATATGCAAGTCAAGCTTTGACAATAACAGAAAGAGGAAATGAACAAATCGAAAAAGAATGTCTGGCTATAGTCTTCAGCATGGAAAAGTTTCACCAATACACCTATGGCCGTCTAGTCAGGATCCAGTCAGACCATAAGCCTCTAGAGACTATCACATGGGTTAAAGTTCTCCATCACTACGATGGATTTCCGTCATTTGGAAACTTTAACCACACGGACTTCAATGGGCATGTTGGTGAAGGGAACAGAGGTGATGAGGAAGTAATGGGTAGATATGGTATCAAGGATAGGAATGGGGAAGGACAGATGGTAGTTGATTTTGTGAAAATGATGGAAATGGCTGTGGTGAACACCTACTTTAAGAAAAGGGAGGAGCACAGGGTAACATAAGAGTGGAGGAAGGTGCACACAGGTGGACTACATTCTTTATAGGAGATGCAAACTAAAACAAATCAGAGACTGTAAGGTGGTGGCAGGAGAGAGTGTCGTTACACAGCAAAGGATGGTTGTTTGTAGGATGACTTTAGAGGTAAAGAAGAAGAAGAGCATGAGAGCTCAACAAAGGATCAGATGGTGGAAGCTGAAGGAGGAAGACTGTTGTGTGAAATTTAGCGAGCAGGTGAGAGAAGCACTGGTTGGAGGGGAAGCAATTTTGGACAACTGGAAAAGTACTGCAGATGTGGTGAGGGAGACAGCTAGGACAGTACTGGGTATGACATCTGGACAGTGGAAGGAAGACAAGGAGACTTGGTGGTAGAATGAAGACGTCCACGAAAGCATAAGGAGAAAGAGGTTGGTGAAAAAGTTTTGGGATAGTCAGAGAGATTAAGAAAGTAGACAGGAGTACAAGGAGATGCGGTGTAAGGTGAAAAGAGAAGTGGCAAATTGTGAGCTGTACAAGAAGTTGAATAATAAGGAAGGAGAAAAGGACTTGTACCGATTGTCCAGACAAAGGGACAGAGCTGGAAAGGATGTGCAGCAGGTTAGGGTGGTAAAAGACAGAAATGGTAATGTGCTGACAAGTGAGGAGTGTGTGCTGAGAAGGTGGAGGGAATATTTTGAAGAGCTGATGAATAAAGAAAATGAGCGAGAGAAAAAGCTGGATGATGTGGTGAGAGTAAATCAGGAAGTACAAGAGATTAGTAAGGAAGAAGTGAGGGCTGCCATGAAGAGGATGAAGAGTGGAAAGGCAGTTGGTCCAGATGACATTCCAGTGGAGGCATGGAAATGTCTAGGAGAGATGGCAGTAGAGTTTCTAACCAGATTGTTTAATAAAATCTTGGAAAGAGAAAGGATGCCTGAGGAGTGGAGAAGAAGTGTGCTGGTTCCTATTTTCAAGAACAAGGGTGATGTGCAGAGCTGCAGTAACTACAGAGGCATAAAGCTGATCAGCCACAGCATGAAGTTATGGGAAAGAGTAGTAGAAGCTAGGCTTAGAAAACAGGTGATGATCTGTGAACAGCAATATGGTTTCATGCCAAGAAAGAGCACAACAGATGCAAAGTTTGCTCTGAGAATACTGTTGGAGAAGTACAGAGAAGGACAGAAAGAGTTACATTGTGTGTTTGTGGACTTAGAAAAAGGTTATGATAGGGTGCCAAGAGAAGAGCTGTGGTATTGTATGAGGAAGTCTGGAGTGGCAGAGAAGTATGTTAGGGTAGTGCAGGACATGTACAAGAATAGTGTGACAGTGGTGAGATGCGCAATTGGAGTGACAGACTCATTCACGTAATTATTGTATGGTCTTGCCTTACAATATAAAGCGCCTTGGGGCAACTCTTTGTTGTGATTTGGCGCTATATAAATAAATTGATTGAAATTGATTGATTTTATAAGTGAGAGCAATTTACCGATTAAATGTGAATACGCCAGTTTTGAGGTTCTCAGTGCGCATGCGTTTTCAAAACGGGTAACAATGTTACATTGTACACAGCAGAACAATGTTGTCAGTTGCTTTAGGCCTTAAATTTATATTTTATTGACTGTACAGCGACTGACAGCACCTTTCTGGCGCATTTACCGGAATAGAACCGATCAAAATACTACAGAAGACAAAGAATTTTTACTTGACAGTTTGAAGTGACTTATTTGTTTCACAGGGCTTCATAGCATTAAAATTCACCAGAATATACAAAATTTGATTGCTCTTTTAACCCCCCATAATCAGTACAGTATTTTTACTTAACAGTTTGAAGTGAGTTTTCTTTGCTTCAGAGGGCTTCATACCCATTAAAATTCACCAGAATACATAAAATTTGACTTGCTCTTTTACAAATGTTCTGGGGAAGATCCCCCAGAATCAAGACTACACCCCGCCCCCACCACCCTATTATGTACCTTTACGTTCAGGTTTTGCATTCTTTTTATGCTTTGTCTCTCTCTCTCTGTCTCTCTCTCCTTAGTGGCTATTTAGAATAGATTTGTGTACTCCATAATGTATTTATTGTATTTATTGAGGAAAAAAAAAAAGTGTGTGCCCCCACTACGCCACATTTTATGGAATTGCTGGCATTGATTTTTGCCAGGAAAAAATTTCAGTTAAACCGATATTATATATATATATATATATATATCTCAACATACATACACACATATATACACATATATATACACAAACATAAATATACACCTACACATACCTACTTACATACAAAATACTATATATTTACAAGCCGAAGCAAAAAAACAAAAACACCCTAACCCTCATTACCCTTCCTCCTCCCTATACCTAGAAAAAAACACATTTTTGTACCGCTGTTTGAACTGGTTCATGCTTGGACATTGCTTGAGCCCCACTCCCAATCTGTTCCACATCCTCACCCCACAGACAGAAATACAGAAACCTTTTAATGTTGTTCGTGCCCACTGATGCTTTAAATTAAATTTCCCCCTCAGACTGCAATCCCCTGATCTGTTAAAAAACATATTTTTAATATTTGCTGGAAGTAAATTGTTTATTGCTTTATACACAATTTGTACTGTTTGAAAATAAACCAAGTCTGTGAATTTTAAGAATTTGGATTGTAAAAATAGTGGATTTGTATGATCTCTATAGCCAGTATTATGAATAATTCTTATAGCTCTTTTCTGCATTACTGATAGTGATTGTGTTGTACCTTTATAAGTATTACCCCATACCTCTGCACAGTACTGTAAATATGGTAAAACCAGTGAGCAGTAAAGAATGCGGAGTGAGTTGTGGTCCAGAATATGTTTCGCTTTGTTTAGAACTGAAATGCTTCTTGACAGTTTACTTTGTATATGTTTTATATGAGTCTTCCAGTTTATCTTATCATCTATTATCACCCCCAGAAACTTATTTTCATGTACCCTTTCAATATATACCCCCTCGACTTGTAACTGAACCTGTATGTCTGTATTACAATAGCCAAATAACATGTATTTTGTTTTACTTAAGTTTAATGATAATTTGTTTGTCAAACCATATTTTCAATTTTCCCATTTCTATACTGATCCTCCTCACTAACTCCTGCAAATCCCCCCCTGAACAAAAAATGCTTGTGTCATCTGCAAATAATACTAATTTTAATATTTTGGAAACATTGACAATATCATTTATATAAACTAGAAACAGTTTTGGACCCAATACTGACCCCTGTGGGACGCCACAAGCATTGTCCAAGCATGATGATGTATATTCCCCCAACTTCACAAACTGTTTTCTGTTACTTAAGTAGCTTCTCACCCAGTGCAACACCAACCCCCTAATCCCATACTGTTCAAGTTTACTGATTAATATGTCATGATTGATTGTATCAAAAGCCTTTTAAGGTCTATAAATATTCCAACTGAATGTAATTTGTGGTCTATGGCGTTTGTAATCTCCTCAACTGATTCTATTAATGCAAGTGATGTTGAACTATGTGCTCTGAATCCATATTGACTATCAGTAAGTAATTTATGTTTATTTATGAATTTGTCTAATCTATTATTGAATAACTTTTCTAATAATTTGGAAAATTGTGGAAGCAAAGAAACAGGTCTATAATTTGTGAAGTGGTGTCTATCCCCAGTCTTATACAGTGGCACAACCTTAGCTATTTTCATTTGATTGGGAAATTTACCGGTTTGAAATGATAAGTTACAGATGTATGTTAATGGTTCTACAATCCATTCAATGACCTGTTTTACCACCACCATATCAATTTCATTTAAATCGGTAGATGTTTTATATTTACAATTATTCACAATGTCTATAATTTCTTTTCCATCCACTGCTGTGAGGAACATTGAACAGGGATTTCTTTCTATGAGATTATTATCCCAATCCTCAGGTTGGGAATCAGGAATTTTTTTCTGCCAAGCTTGGTCCAATATTTACAAAAAAATTATTAAAACTGTTGACTACCTCATCCTTATTTTCCTTCTTGACATTATTATCAATGAAATACTGAGGGTAACTCTGTTTTTTATTACCATTTTTGATAATGCTATTTAATATATCCCATATTCCTTTAATATTGTTTTTGTTATTATATATGTTACTATAATATTCCTTCCTACATACCCGTATAATATTAGTTAATCTATTTTTGTATTTCTTATATCTATTTTCTGCCTCTTTAGTCTTTAGTTTTATGAATTCTCTATACAGTGTATTTTTCTTATTACATGCATTGAGTAACCCTTTCGTCATCCATGGTCGAGCTTGGATTTTTTGTTTTCTTTAGTCTTGTTTAATTGGACAATTTTTATCATATAATGATGTAAATATTTGTAAAAAAGTTTCATATGCACTATCAACATCACTTTCACTGTATACCTTTTCCCAGTTTTGCTCCTGTAAATGCTTCTTTAGTGTGTTCATGTTTTCCTCTGTCCGCACTCGCCTGTATTTTATTTTCTCCTCTGGCTGATTCCGCCGATGGTTTCTATTATAAACGATGAAAACTGGTAGATGATCACTAATGTCAATGATTAATAATCCACTCACAGTGTTATTCTCAATATCATTGCTGAATATATTATCAATTAAGGTAGCATTATGGGATGTAATTCTGCTTGGCCTGGTGATTTTTGGATATAAACTCATACTGTACATTATACTGATAAATTCATCTGTTATTTTATGCTTATTTGGATTGAGCAGATCAATATTTAAGTCACCACAAATGAACACAGTTTTTTTGATTAGTTTTTGAGAACATTTTCCCCATACAGTCAGTGAATGTTTCAATACTAGATCCTGGTGCTCTATATATACAGCTGACTAATACATTTTTGCTTTTTTCTTCACATATTTCAATAGTTATACATTCTAATAAGTTATCAATCACAGTTGTCATATTGTCTACTATTTTATAATCCATGTTCTTATCCACATACACAGCCACTCCTCCACTCTTATTCCTTCTGTTTACACAATTAAATTCATATCCATCCAGTTCAAAATCCATTCCTTTATCTTCATTGATCCATGTTTCTGATATAGCAATTATGTTAAATATTTTTTTAAATTGACTTAAATATTCTTTAATGTTGTTAAAGTTTGCATATAGACTTCTGCTGTTGAAATGAATTATTGATAATTTGTTATCCGTTTTAATGATCCGATTAAACTGTTCATCTGTATAATAGCAACAACTGTCATTGATATTTGAGAAGAAATTATTGTCCGGGTCTATATCGTGCTCCAAGTCCAGTACATTGTGGTCTGTGTATTTAAATGTTCTCAGTTCTACTTTTCCATGATCAGCAATCCTTTGAGTTATATCCTTCTCGTCTCCAGATGTAGATGATGTAGTAGATAAATAGGTTCCTCTGGTCTGTGTCATGGTGTTGTGATGTGTTTGTGTCCTCATACCTTATTGGTCGTATTTGTCCAGATCCTCGATGTTCCTGATTACCATAACCTTCGCTTGTTCTGGTGTTCCATTCAATTTGATAAATGTTTTGCAGTTGGATGTCCATGTCTGTTGAATTTTTCCCTGCTTTTTTAAGAAACGAGCTTTCCTGGCGATGTCTGCGTTTCTTTTGGTCAGATGTTCATTGATGAATACGTTTGTTCCTTTAAGTTTCCGTCCCTGTTTTAACAATGCCATTTTATGTTTTCTGTTGACAAACCTCATAACTGCTCACTTGTCTCCATCCTCTCTCCTGGGCAGGGGGTGGCACGCTTCAATGTTATTACAGTCCATTTGAATACCTTTAGATTGCAGGAAGTCAGCCACCTGTTGTTCCACTGAGCTGGCCTCCTGCTCGCTGGCCTCCCCTCCGCTGTCTTCTGACACCGCCCGTGCGTAGGATCGAGGTTTAATATGAATTCCTGTAATAATAACGTCGTTCATCCTTGTGTACTGTTCCAACTCCGCAACACGGTTCTCCAGGTACACCAGACGCCGGTCTTTCTCGGCATTCTGGATCCGGAGAGCCTTCACTTCTTCCACCAGCTCCATAATGCTTTTCTGCTGCATTTTAACAACAGAGATTTCCTCAGACAAAAAGTCCAGGGACTTCTTGATATCGTCTCCCTCCTCCGCAGTCAGTGCCTTCTTCGGACCCATGGTCAGATAACTCCGCGCTGGCGCCTCGGTAAAGCCGCGCCGGTGGATGTGCGCTGACGCCTCGGGAGACATATTTCCAAAACACGCAGTGAGAGCCAACCACCAGTAGAGGCAAGCAAGAGCACCAATAGGTAAAGACCAATAGGTACAAGAACTCTTTTATTCCCACTGTCACTAGATTTTTAAACACTATCACGTGAGTGATTTTTAACTAGGTTTTCTTAAATTGTTATTATGTTTACTGTTTGGTGAGTTTTCATGGTGAGTTAAGATCATATTTACGAACATATTTAAGATCGTGTTGTTTACGTATGTATGAATGTGTTCTACTGCTGGCTGCACAACAAAATGCCCCTGAGGGGCAAATAAAGACAACTTGATACTTAACCAGAAAGTTGGTCTGAAATAAAGTTTAGTGGACAAACCTGCTCTGGATCAGCGAACTTCAGGCTTGAAAACAGCACCCAGCAAGTTGACTACTTTCTTCTCTTCTTTAAATCCACTCGTTTCTTCTCGCTGTTTTGCGATGTCTTTTGTTTCTACCAACTCAAATATCTCGACATTAGCATCAGTTAGCCGCTGTTTCAACAACATTCGCAGCTGTTCCACCTTTTCGCGCTACCTTCGCCTTTTCTTCTTCTTCCGGTTTACTGTCGATCTTTGTGCTTCTGGAGCTCTTCAAAGATCATATTCGAGAATTACATAGTCAAATTTGATGTGTTCAGAGAAATGTTTCCAGCGTCTCCAGCTAACTAGCTTTAGCCTCGGACATAACAGGAAAATTCTTCTTCGTTGGATCGTTATGCCCTCTTTTGTGTTTAATGGCGGTTGGCAAACCAGCTTTTCTGCACGACCGCCACCTACTGGACTACATTATGGACATGT
The DNA here is from genome assembly GCF_902500255.1 of Thalassophryne amazonica. NCBI lineage: Eukaryota > Metazoa > Chordata > Actinopteri > Batrachoidiformes > Batrachoididae > Thalassophryne > Thalassophryne amazonica. The sequence goes on from NC_047105.1 coordinate 126,998,702, forward strand.
AGACAAGTGGCCTCTGTGTTTGTGTATCGAGAGCAGAGTTTCGTCCTTTGGCATCTTCATGTATTTTTTCATGAGGATTCAAGTTGTGAAAATAGCAAGGTGATTGGAACAATATTTATTTTTTAGAAATCTTTTTTTTTTTTTTGAAAACAGCAAGCCTGTTTAATGTCGCACTTCCACAATAAGAGCCTGTATTTCAAAATAAAAGCTTACGAGGATGCTGAGACCTGACAGAGTTCATCATTCTGTCCGTCCTCTAACATCAATCAATCAATCAATCAATTTTTTTATATAGCGCCAAATCACAACAAACAGTTGCCCCAAGGCGCTTTATATTGTAAGGCAAGGCCATACAATAATTATGTAAAACCCCAACGGTCAAAACGACCCCCTGTGAGCAAGCACTTGGCTACAGTGGGAAGGAAAAACTCCCTTTTAACAGGAAGAAACCTCCAGCAGAACCAGGCTCAGGGAGGGGCAGTCTTCTGCTGGGACTGGTTGGGGCTGAGGGAGAGAACCAGGAAAAAGACATGCTGTGGAGGGGAGCAGAGATCGATCACTAATGATTAAATGCAGAGTGGTGCATACAGAGCAAAAAGAGAAAGAAACAGTGCATCATGGGAATCCCCCAGCAGTCTACGTCTATAGCAGCATAACTAAGGGATGGTTCAGGGTCACCTGATCCAGCCCTAACTATAAGCTTTAGCAAAAAGGAAAGTTTTAAGCCTAATCTTAAAAGTAGAGAGGGTGTCTGTCTCCCTGATCTGAATTGGGAGCTGGTTCCACAGGAGAGGAGCCTGAAAGATGAAGGCTCTGCCTCCCATTCTATTCTTACAAACCCTAGGAACTACAAGTAAGCCTGCAGTCTGAGAGCGAAGCGCTCTATTGGGGTGATATGGTACTACGAGGTCCCTAAGATAAGATGGGACCTGATTATTCAAAACCTTATAAGTAAGAAGAAGAATTTTAAATTCTATTCTAGAATTAACAGGAAGCCAATGAAGAGAGGCCAATATGGGTGAGATATGCTCTCTCCTTCTAGTCCCCGTCAGTACTTTAGCTGCAGCATTTTGAATTAACTGAAGGCTTTTTAGGGAACTTTTAGGACAACCTGATAATAATGAATTACAATAGTCCAGCCTAGAGGAAATAAATGCATGAATTAGTTTTTCAGCATCACTCTGAGACAAGACCTTTCTGATTTTAGAGATATTGCGTAAATGCAAAAAAGCAGTCCTACATATTTGTTTAATATGCGCTTTGAATGACATATCCTGATCAAAAATGACTCAAGATTTCTCACAGTATTACTAGAGGTCAGGGTAATGCCATCCAGAGTAAGGATCTGGTTAGACACCATGTTTCTAAGATTTGTGGGGCCAAGTACAATAACTTCAGTTTTATCTGAGTTTAAAAGCAGGAAATTAGAGGTCATCCATGTCTTTATGTCTGTAAGACAATCCTGCAGTTTAGCTAATTGGTGTGTGTCCTCTGGCTTCATGGATAGATAAAGCTGGGTATCATCTGCGTAACAATGAAAATTTAAGCAATACCGTCTAATAATACTGCCTAAGGGAAGCATGTATAAAGTGAATAAAATTGGTCCTAGCACAGAACCTTGAGGAACTCCATAATTAACTTTAGTCTGTGAAGAAGATTCCCCATTTACATGAACAAATTGTAATCTATTAGATAAATATGATTCAAACCACCGCAGCGCAGTGCCTTTAATACCTATGGCATGCTCTAATCTCTGTAATAAAATTTTATGGTCAACAGTATCAAAAGCAGCACTGAGGTCTAACAGAACAAGCACAGAGATGAGTCCACTGTCCGAGGCCATAAGAAGATCATTTGTAACCTTCACTAATGCTGTTTCTGTACTATGATGAATTCTAAAACCTGACTGAAACTCTTCAAATAGACCATTCCTCTGCAGATGATCAGTTAGCTGTTTTACAACTACCCTTTCAAGAATTTTTGAGAGAAAAGGAAGGTTGGAGATTGGCCTATAATTAGCTAAGATAGCTGGGTCAAGTGATGGCTTTTTAAGTAATGGTTTAATTACTGCCACCTTAAAAGCCTGTGGTACATAGCCAACTAACAAAGATAGATTGATCATATTTAAGATCAAAGCATTAAATAATGGTAGGGCTTCCTTGAGCAGCCTGGTAGGAATGGGGTCTAATAAACATGTTGATGGTTTGGATGAAGTAACTAATGAAAATAACTCAGACAGAACAATCGGAGAGAGAGAGTCTAACCAAATACCGGCATCACTGAAAGCAGCCAAAGATAACGATACGTCTTTGGGATGGTTATGAGTAATTTTTTCTCTAATAGTTAAAATTTTGTTAGCAAAGAAAGTCATGAAGTCATTACTAGTTAAAGTTAATGGAATACTCAGCTCAATAGAGCTCTGACTCTGTCAGCCTGGCTACAGTGCTGAAAAGAAACCTGGGGTTGTTCTTATTTTCTTCAATTAGTGATGAGTAGAAAGATGTCCTAGCTTTACGGAGGGCTTTTTTATAGAGCAACAGACTCTTTTTCCAGGCTAAGTGAAGATCTTCTAAATTAGTGAGACACCATTTCCTCTCCAACTTACGGGTTATCTGCTTTAAGCTACGAGTTTGTGAGTTATACCACGGAGTCAGGCACTTCTGATTTAAAGCTCTCTTTTTTAGAGGAGCTACAGCATCCAAAGTTGTCTTCAATGAGGATGTAAAACTATTGACGAGATACTCTATCTCACTTACAGAGTTTAGGTAGCTACTCTGCACTGTGTTGGTATATGGCATTAGAGAACATAAAGAAGGAATCATATCCTTAAACCTAGTTACAGCGCTTTCTGAAAGACTTCTAGTGTAATGAAACTTATTCCCCACTGCTGGGTAGTCCATCAGAGTAAATGTAAATGTTATTAAGAAATGATCAGACAGAAGGGAGTTTTCAGGGAATACTGTTAAGTCTTCTATTTCCATACCATAAGTCAGAACAAGATCTAAGATATGATTAAAGTGGTGGGTGGACTCATTTACTTTTTGAGCAAAGCCAATAGAGTCTAATAATAGATTAAATGCAGTGTTGAGGCTGTCATTCTCAGCATCTGTGTGGATGTTAAAATCGCCCACTATAATTATCTTATCCCAGACAGCAGATTCAAATCTGGACATTTTCTGTCTAAATGTGATCCCAAACCCAGAATTAACATGTTCACACTCCGGACAAAACAGCAGAATTGTGTTTCAGCAATGTGGGGAAAAAAGAATTTTGATATAAAATTTAAAATATAAAATTTCAGTTACACCTAATTTCTTTACATGGAATATTGTCCTGGTTAAGCAGCTTCAGGAAAGCTTATCGACAACAAAAATTTATTTTAGAAAATTGAACACAACTGAAAACAGATTAAACCTTCAATAAAGACTTTCATAAAAGCAAAGAAATTTTTTGATGTCAAGACTTTAAAAAAGTAGCATAACTATAAGAGATTTTCCAAAAAGTCAGCTGTCCTCTGTATATAGTACAAATGGCCACATCTAGAACCCGTGATTCCCCACGGGTCAACATCCTAGTATTTGTCAAAACTGAGTGACTTTGTTGTTTGGAGTCAACAGTAGACATTCATCACCATTAATTTCATTTCTGTCCGACGTGACATTTTGTCTTGTGGTTCAGTAACACATGGAGCCGTCCCTTGGTGGCAGTTGGAGCCAGGTAGAGGTCAACCAAGGGTTACACAGGGGTCAACATTTAAAAATACTCGTCACATTGAAGCATATACCACATTATTTGACTGATTATAATAATTTGAATCACTTTGTAATAAATTTGGAGTAACTTTAATTTTTATCCCCTCTTAATCTCTGTGTGTACTGAAGTTGACCTTTGTCACCTTTTCTGCTGCTTTTAACCCATAACTCCAGAACATTCATAAATAGTCTAAACTATACGGTTATAGAATCTTTATGAGAGAATTTACGTATTCTCCTTAAACAGGACAGAAAACCTCCTCGGCTCGTGAACTGTTTCATCAACATAAACACCAAATTTGGTACTTTCAAACAAATTGATGGTTTCTTCAAAAAAAATCATGATACCGCCTTTATTTTTGGTGAAATGCTGCCCACGTGTGTCCGATAAAGGTATTTATAATTATAAAGGCAGAACAAGTGACAGTCTTCCAAACACTTCTGCAGATAGATTTTTGTACAATTTACATATTTTCCTTTTTACATAAATAAACAGAAAGGTTTCATGACAAAAAATGGTTAATTTTTATGTGTTTGGTTTAGTTTTATTCATAGTGAAAAATGTGTGATTTATTAGTATAAAAGTCACAACGGAGTTTCAGTCCCAGAACCTCCAAACTAGTAAATTAATGCAATTTAACACTACAGAAAATGCAGAACTGACAATGATCAGAGCAGTTGAACAGCAGCGTTGTAAATCTGGACACCCTGTTGTCCTCAATTTGTGTCCGTCTCTTCTGTCATGTTGATCTTCCAGCATTTCTGCTGCCAAATTGTCATTACAGAATCAGAAATGCTGCTGATTCAGGAAAAATGTTGTTCACCTTTAAGACACTCTTCGTTCCTCCTGCATAATCGACTTCTGTCACCACTAATGGTTTGACCTCTGACCTTACAGGTATAGCAGCAGACGTCATGAACCGGTTTTAGTTAATAACCAGAGCTCACCCGGGCTTTTTCTCCCAACTATTTCCCCACACTATGCAGGCGAAGAAAACGATGACACACCCCAAATAAAATTCCTTACAAACAGCTGCAAATTTTCTAAGAGTCATTTAAGTGTTTACACTATTGTGTAAATAGACTTGAATGAAACCTGAAGTACCATCTGAAATACTGACAGCAGTGTGTCAACTGTATCAGGGGACAGAAATTTGCTGGAATTATTTTTGCTGGAAGCTGAGGTTCTCCTCCAAAATTTTAATGATCGTTTTCTTGAATGCCGTCTTCTTTTGATGAATTTTTTTCTCTCTTTCTTGCAGTTTGGTAACTTGTCCAACTTTGGATGAATTTCATGGTTTTCATGGCCAAAACTTTGTATTTTGCCCAAATTCAAAAATTAACAGTGAAGAACAGAACTACAAACAAAACCATCAGAACTTAAATGTATTAGAAACTGGATGAAAAAAATGTATTGTTTTCCTAACAAACAGCATTTGTTTCCAACAAAATTATAAATTTTGTGAGGAAGAATTGTGAAGTGTTTAAATTAATCAAACTAATGTCAATCAAAATGAAACATTTTGCATGAATTTCACCTTAAAGAAGTCCATATTTTTACTCAAATTTATTATTTCATAGATCCGCAATGATGAACTGCGAACAGTATTTAAAAGAATAAAACAAACCAACAGAATTAAAATCTATCAGAAGCAAAGAGAAATAGGGTTTTGGTGAAGTTCACATTTTTCACCATAAAAATATCTACAATTTCCAAAACAATTCATAAGTTCAATATTGTGTAAGGAAGGGTTGTAACTCAGTATTTAGATGAAGCAAACAAAAACAATAACCAAATCCATCAAGAAGTAAAGAAGGAGAACATTTGGGTGAATTTCAGTTTTCACCCTAAAAAGTCTGTTTTTTCCTCAAAATTTACAATTCTAACATCAAGACATTATTACACTCAGAGAAAAGGATACAGTGTCATATCGGTGCCAAAACCACTCTCGCGTAAAAAATGCACCCAAGTGCATTATATTATTTCACACGCGTAAATAGAAGTACCAGGGTAGTCAATTTGATGGTTTTGAAAGTTTGACCTGTCATAACTCTGGTTAATTAAAACCATTCTCTTCCTGGCATCCTGACTTTGTCTCAACCTTTGTCCTGTTTGTTCCTGTGTCTCTATTTCAAAAAAAGGAAAAAGAAGATATAAGTATTTCTACCTCTAACTTCCACAGCCGCTATTTTGATGGCCCTATTATTTGCATTGTATTTTTTCCCCGTGGCTGAGTGTGGGCACGAGCGTCGCCAAGCAACCACCGCTCTGGCATGCTGTTTGAGAAGAAATGGCTTCTAGACATGATTTTCTTTAAAAGAAGCATTGGAAATGCTACAGAATTTAGATGAGGAGGATTCTGGGGGTGAGGGGGATTTGAACAACTCTTGGTCCGGCGTCAGCGAAAAAGAGACGAGTTGTCCCGTCACCAGGAGGTGGTGATGACACATTTTTTCAAGGTAGTAAAAGAGTATCTGATATAAGGATATTATTATTTTAGGATAGGTGACACAGAGAGTGTAGAAGCGATGCTGTCTCATGGAGGTGAATTTGACGTGGACGAATCGGTGTGCGGGACGCCGCTGTATTTAGCTTGTAGTACCAGGGCCACAGGCTGTGTCAAGCTGCTGCTGCACACAGGTTACAATTCAGTTTCAATTGGGTACTGTAGTCTCGTTTGAGGGTGAGTGCTAAAGGGGTAAATTGAAAGGGTATAATTCTACTTCCGGGGACAGCCCTCGTACAGTAGTGTTCAGAATAATAGTAGTGCTATGTGACTAAAAAGATTAATCCAGGTTTTGAGTATATTTCTTATTGTTACATGGGAAACAAGGTACCAGTAGATTCTCACAAATCCAACAAGACCAAGCATTCATCATATGCACAGTCTTAAGGCTATGAAATTGGGCTATTAGTAAAAAAAAAAAAGCAGAAAAGGGGGTGTTCACAATAATAGTAGTGTGGCATTCAGTCAGTGAGTTTGTCAATTTTGTGGAACAAACAGGTGTGAATCAGGTGTCCCCTATTTAAGGATGAAGCCAGCACCTGTTGAACATGCTTTTCTCTTTGAAAGCCTGAGGAAAATGGGACGTTCAAGACATTGTTCAGAAGAACAGCGTAGTTTGATTAAAAAGTTGATTGGAGAGGGGAAAACTTATATGTAGGTGCAAAAAATTATAGGCTGTTCATCTACAATGATCTCCAATGCTTTAAATTGGACAAAAAAGAGACGCGTGGAAGAAAATGGAAAACAACCATCAAAATGGATAGAAGAATAACCAGAATGGCAAAGGCTCACCCATTGATCAGCTCCAGGATGATCAAAGACAGTCTGGAGTTACCTGTAAGTGCTGTGACAATTAGAAGACGCCTGTGTGAAGCTAATTTATTTGCAAGAATCCCCCGCAAAGTCCCTCTGTTAAATAAAAGATGTGCAGAAGAGGTTACAATTTGCCAAAGAACACATCAACTGGCCTAAAGAGAAATAGAGGAATATTATGTGGACCGATGAGAGTAAAACTGTTCTTTTTGGGTCCAAGGGCCACAGACAGTTTGTGAGACGACCCCCAAACTCTGAATTCAAGTCACAGTTCACAGTGAAGACAGTGAAGCACGGTGGTGCAAGCATCATGATATGGGCATGTTTCTCCTACTATGGTGTTGGGCCTATATATCGCATATCAGGTATCATGGACCAGTTTGGATATGTCAAAATACTTGAAGAGGTCATGTTGCCTGAGAGGACATGCCCTTGAAATGGATGTTTCAACAAGACAATGACCCCAAGCACACTAGTAAACAAGCAAAATCTTGGTTCCAAACCAACAAAATTAATGCCTCGCAGATGTGAAGAAATCAATAAAAAACTGTGGTTATACAACTAAATACTAGTTTAGTGATTGACAGGATTGCTAAAAAAGCAGTTTGAACATAATAGTTTTGAGATTGTAGCATCAAAAGCAGATTCTACTACGTGAACACCCCCTTTTCTACTGTTTTTTTTTACTAATAGCCCAATTTCATAGCCTTAAGAGTGTGCATATCATGAAGGCTTGGTCTTGCTGGATTTGCGAGAATCTACTGGTACCTTGTTTCCCATGTAACAATACGAAATATACTCAAAACCTGGATTAATCTTTTAAGTAACATAGCACTACTATTATTCTGAACACTACTGTATGTCCCCATCAGAAACATGGCACTTTCGCTGTATTTTGTTTGGGGGTAAATTACAAGGCAAAGAAAGTGCAGTCGGTCTGTTCTGTGTCAGCCTGATCCCGTCAGATCTCAGAAGCTAAGCAGTACGGCATCTGGTTAGTACTTGGATGGGAGAACTCTTTGGAACACCAGTGGCTGTGTGTGTTTCTCCAGGTAACATTGGAGTTGCGTCAGGAAGGGCATCTGGCGTAAAACTTGTGCCAAGTACCAATGCGGATCTATCCGCTGTGGCGACCCTGAACAAAAACGGGAGCAGCCGAATGGACAACAACATTATTTTAGGCTGTAGTCAACAGATTAGTAAAAAATGATTTATGTACTATATATAGCAATGCCACAATCAGCGCAGGGGCCCAGTCCCCCACAATAAACCCTGCTTTCCAGCTCACTGGCCCTGGAGAAACATCAATTCAAGGTACTGATAATGGGCTAAGAAATATACAATATACAACCTTTTCCAAACCATCATTTTATAGCGTGCATGAATACCTTTAGCATTCTGCCAAATGGAATGCGATGACACCATTACCGCCCACGCATTCCAACCCTTCAGAATGCTACATGTTAAACTGAAGGCCTTGGCATTTCTTGTTGTGTTAAAGTTCTGGGAGTCCTAGTGTTAACTGCGTGCACACGCAGAGATAATCTGCACACACTGTGAGCGAGGACCAATGCGCCCCCCCATCCTCTCAAAGTTAATTTCTGCTCACATGCAGTGGGTTCCTGCTTGCTCGCTCAAAACCTGGGGGAGGAAATGAGGGATTGGTACTAGCTCTGCTGTGATTGGTTGTTTCTGATCAAAGGGAGATGCCGTTGTCTTCTTCAGGGAGGTGGAGGTGTAATGGTTTGATGTGATTTAAGAGGTTTGACATTGTCATCTGATGATTAATAATCACATTATTCCCTTTGATCAGTTTTGGTGTAGAGAGTCAGACTCCGACGCGCCGGGTTTCATTAACCTCAGGTGACTTTTAGGACTTTCTGTAATTTATTATTCAATAATGCTGAATTTTATGTGGAAGTGATTTTTGTACAGAAGGTTCAGAGATCTGTCGCTGAGATAGATGATGACTGGAGTTAAGTTTTAAGCAGAAATGGGGCGATAATTGATTAACGCCACTGTCTTCATTTTAGCAGACTGACAGTACCAATCCCTTGTTCCCTCTCGACTGTGCTAAAACCCTCCCCCAACTTTCGAGCGAGAGAGCAGAAACCCACTGCACACGAGCAGAAATTAATTTCGAGAGAGTGGGGGGACGCTGGTCCTCACTCAAGGAGCAGTTTCCTCTGATAATTTTAGAATTTTTTATATTTTCTTTTTGTATTTTTCACATTTCTTGTATTAGAAATGCCCTAAACAAATTAAAATGCATGTGTAATGACACAAAATAACCATGTCATTTGGACCTAAATGACATGGTGAGGACTTTTTCCAGGCATGTACAACATAGCCGGTTCTGTTTGTTAATGTTAATAGTTTGTTGTTATATGTATTGGTTGTTACGATTGTTATTGTAGGGTGCAGCGACACTATTGGGCTTTATGCTCTAATTATCGGCTTTATTTAGCATTTTTCATCAGCAAGGTGTGCTAGTCTAGTTATAGGCTCAATTACGGTAGCTCTTCTGGCTATAGTTAGCCAACTTTTGTTGCTTTCTCTCTCTTCTACAAGGGCTCCGCCAAGGTTATCTGCCAATTTTACAATGGAGGTTGTTGACAAAAGGTCTCATTGTTGTGCTACCTTTTTCATGATTTCTGCTTCAGAACACTTCAAGGACTGATCATTACTTATTATCGATGCTCTGTAGGCCTGGTTGGTTTCAGTGAGACCCAGACCGCCATCTCTATGAGGGAGATATATTCTGTCCATGCACTGATTTCTCTATGTAACTTTGCGGAGGGTGAGCATCTTCCTGGTTTTAGTATCTAACTCATTAAGCCAAACCCATAGGTCACCACTGGTGTTGCAAATAGGTTTATGGCTACGATTTTGTTCTTTGGTGTTAATTCCAATTTGTAAAACTTTTGTCTATTTTTGTCCGGAATGAATTCTCATGTGTCTTTTCAGGTTGCCCCTTTGTCCAAATCTTCGACCACACTTGGAACAGCCAAATGGTTTTTGTCCTGAATGAATTCTCTTGTGTGTTTCCAGGTTGCCCTTTCGTCCAAATCTTCGACCACATTCAGAACAGCCAAATGGTTTGTGTCCTGAATGAATTCTCATGTGTCTGTTCAGGTAGCTCTTTAGTCCAAATCTTTGACTACATTCACAACAAGCAAATGGTTTGTGTCCTGAATGAATTATCATGTGTTTTTTCAGATCGCTCTTTTGTCCAAATCTTTTACCACACTCAGAACAGCCAAATGGTTTGTGGCCTGAATGAATTCTCATGTGTCTGTTCAGGTAGCTCTTTAGTCCAAATCTTTGACCACATTCACAACAAGCAAATGGTTTGTGTCCTGAATGAATTATCATGTGTTTTTTCAGATCGCTCTTTTGTCCAAATCTTTTACCACACTCAGAACAGCCAAATGGTTTGTGTCCTGAATGAATTCTCACATGTGTTTTCAGGTTGCCCTTTAGTCCAAATCTTTGACCATATTCAGAACAGCTAAATGGTTTTTGTACTGTATGACTTTTCATGTGTATTTTCACAGTGCCTTTCTGTGTATGTGTTTTATCCCAATTAGAACAGCTCTGTTGCTCTGAGTTGTTCATGTGACCAGATGCTCTTCCATATTTTGAGCCTTTAAATTGTTTCTCATCAGTGTTGCCTGAATGAACAATATTGGCATTTTTTTGACAGTTAAAACTTTTCTGACATTCTCTGGACTGTTTCCAGTCATAACTGTCATCAGTCTCACTTCCAGAACTGTCTGAACTCCTACCACTGGTACCTGGTTGTAAATGACTGTTTGGACCTGAGTTGCTGGCTGGTTGTGGTCCTTCATCAGCTTCTGCTGTCAGTGTTCTGTGTACAGATGAGCTGCTGGCTACAGGCTCAGCCTCTGTGCTCTCATTACTTCGACTTTGATGAAGCTGTGATGACTCTGGTTTTTCATCATCATTTTCACTCTTCACAGGGACGGCAGTGAAACCAAACTTGGTGAGATCTGCCTCCTCCAGCTGCTGAAGCTGCTCTCCCTGCTGACTTATCCACAGCTTCTCTTCTTCTTTAATGTCCTGCTGGTCAACACTCAGATTCCATTCCTGGTGTTGAGGGAGAGTTTCTTCTTTAATCACCAACAACGGCTGCATGTCTGCAAAGAAACAATTAAATTAACAAATGTTTGAACAAAACATTAAAATAGAGTGCTGAGTTTGGCTTGACAACAGTGAGTTATTGCACTGATGGAATTGATAAACAGTCCAGGCGGAAGGTGCCAGAATTGCTCAGTTAGTGACAAAAGCATGAAACTTGGCACAATGATATTTTAGGGAGTACTAATAATTTTCACATGTGGAGGCACCAGTTGCCTAGACTAAAAGTGGAAATGTACATCAGGAGGACTGGTTTTACATTTCACACATTTTAATTCAGCCTGTGTAATGTATTATTTTCTGGATTGCCACAATATGATATGAGATATCTACAGATGGCACTGAATACTACCACTTGAGTTTTGAAGAAAACCAGGAGATTTGATCACAGCCGTTCTGGCTTCCCTTCACTGGCTCCATGTGACTCAAAGAGCAGATTTCAAGGTTTTGTTGCTGACATATAAGGCTCTAAATGGTCATGAACTCAACTATCTTGCTGAACTTGTTCAGTCTTATGTGGCTCCTCGTGTCCTTGGACGCAGACTTGCTGTGTCTCAAATGTTAAAAAGAAGTCAGCTGGCTTCAGAGCCTTTTCTTGCCATGCTTGTACCTTGTGGAACAGGCTGCCTGTTGACATTAGAAAGGCAACTTTAAGATGATTTGTAAAACATTTATTTTCTACCGCGTAAAATTAGTTTTCAATACAATTACTATTCAATTATTACATTGATACTGGGCCAAATCACAACAAAACTGCCTCAAGGTGTTTCACACAAGTAAGGTCTAACCTTAGTAACCCAGAGAGCAAGCACACAGGCAACAGTGGTAAGGAAAAACTCCATCTGATGACACTGAAGAAGAAACCTCAAGCAGGCAAGAGTCAGAATGGTGACCCACTGCTGAGTTTTTAAATCTTCTTTTCATTATATTTTGTTGATGTACTTAATTCTTTTGCGGTTTTAATTGGTTTTACTTTGAGATATGGGGATTTTTGTTAAATGTTCTTCTGGAGAAATGTGCAGCACTTTGAGTTTCCCCCATTTAAAATGCTTCATTAATTTATTATCACGACTTAAACAAGATGCCAAAATTCGTGAAATATGATATGAACACATCTACAGTGACATTACAACTCATGAAAACATATACGAGATCTGTCAATAAAGTATAGGTCCTTTTTATTTTTTTCAAAAACTATTTGGATTTCATTCATATGTTTTTACGTCAGACATGCTTGAACCCTCGTGCGCATGCGTGAGTTTTTCCACGCCTGTCGGTGACGTCATTCGCCTGTGAGCACTCCTTGTGGGAGGAGTCGTCCAGCCCCTCATCAGAATTCCTTTGTCTGAGAAGTTGCTGAGAGACTGGTGCTTTGTTTGATCAAAATTTTTTCTAAACCTGTGAGACACATCGAAGTGGACACGGTTCGAAAAATTAAGCTGGTTTTCGGTGAAAATTTTAACGGCTGATGAGAGATTTTGAGGTGATACTGTCGCTTTAAGGACTTCCCATGGAGCGAGACGTCGTGCAGCGGTCCCAGGCGCCGTCGTCAACCTGTTTCAAGCTAAAAACCTCCACATTTCAGGCTCTATTGATCCAGGACATCGTGAGAGAACAGAGAAGTTTCAGAAGAAGTCGGTTTCAGCATTTTATCCGGATATTCCACTGTTAAAGGAGATTTTTTTAATGAAAGACGTGCGGGCGGATTGCAGCGTCGGCTCGCAGCCGCTGCGACGCTCCGCCACAGGAAAAACACCTCCGTTGGAAGCCTTAAGGACAAGTTGGAACATGTCCAGCTGTTAAACAATTTCTCATATACTCACTCCACTGAAAGCCATCAAAAGCCGCCTGGATTTTACAAATGGTTATCAACACGGAGATGTTTTTCCTGTGCCGCCGCACCGCGCCGGCTGCGACCCGACGCACGGACCCGTCCGCACGTCTTTCATTAAAAAAAATCTCCTTTGACAGTGGAATATCCGGATAAAATGCTGAAACCGACTTCTTCTGAAACTTCTCTGTTCTCTCATGATGTCCTGGATCAATAGAGACTGAAATGTGGAGGTTTTCAGCTTGAAACAGGCTGACGACAGCGCCTGGGAGTGCTGCACGAGGTCTCGCTCCGTGGGAAGTCCTTAAAGCGACAGTATCGCCTCAAAATCTCTCATCGGCCGTTAAAATTTTCACCGAAAACCAGCTTAATTTTTCGAACCGTGTCCACTTCGATGTGTCTCACAGGTTTAGAAAAAATTTTGATCAAACAAAGCGCCAGTCTCTCAGCAACTTCTCAGACAAAGGAATTCCGACGAGGGGCTGGACGACTCCTCCCACAAGGAGTGCTCACAGGTGAATGACGTCACCGACAGGCGTGGAAAAACTCACATGCGCACGAGGGTTCAAGCATGTCTGACGTAAAAACATATGAAATACATATAGTTTTTGAAAAAAATAAAAAGGACCTATACTTTATTGACAGACCTCGTACAAGCCAATTAATTTAATTACAGAATTTCCTGGAGTTTAAGTTGCTTTTTATTTTTTCACTAGTCTGGGAGGCCCTGCAACTTATACTCCGGTGGGACTTACATACAACCCCTGGCAAAAATTATGGAATCACCGGCCTCGGAGGATGTTCATTCAGTTGTTTAATTTTGTAGAAAAAAAAGCAGATCACAGACATGGCACAAAACTAAATTCATTTCAAATGGCAACTTTCTGGCTTTAAGATGTTGTGTGGGCGCTGAAGAGGAGGTACTGCTGGCCCACCACCACCAGATGGCGCCCTGATTGAAGTGCGGGCTTCAAGCACGAGAGGGCGTCGGAGCAACCGGGAGTGGCAGCTGTCACTCATCCACAGTTCATCACCACCACAATAAAGGCCGGACTACAACTCCACCTCCCCGCCGAGAAATCAGCCACTAGAGAGGTAATTTCTCTGCTACACTAAACTCTGACTTAGAGTATGAACTTCTTTGCAGCCGTTTTCCTGTGGTGTGCCTTATCTGAGGGATTGGCGTTTGGTGTGATCAGCGACGGCTTTGCTTCACACTCCAGCCAGATAAGTGGTTAGACAGGAGCTGCACGAGTGTGACTGGAGGTGGAGATGCTCCCTCCCAAAAGAACACAGACTGCGGGATTACTGAGTGTGCGAACTCAATCAATCAATCAATTTTATTTATATAGCGCCAAATCACAACAAACAGTTGCCCCAAGACGCTTAATATTGTAAGGCAAGGCCATACAATAATTACGTAAAAACCCCAATGGTCAAAACGACCCCCTGTGAGCAAGCACTTGGCAACAGTGGGAAGGAAAAACTCCCTTTTAACAGGAAGAAACCTACAGCAGAACCAGGCTCAGGGAGGGGCAGTCTTCTGCTGGGACTGGTTGGGGCTGAGGGAGAGAACGAGGAAAAAGACATGCTGTGGAGGGGAGCAGAGATCAATCACTAATGATTAAATGCAGAGTGGTGCATACAGAGCAAAAAGAGAAACAAACACTCAGTGCATTATGGGAACCCCCCAGCAGTCTAAGTCTATAGCAGCATAACTAAGGGATGGTTCAGGGTCACCTGATCCAGCCCTAACTATAAGCTTTAGCAAAAAGGAAAGTTTTAAGCCTAATCGTAAAAGTAGAGAGGGTGTCTGTCTCCCTGATCCGAATTGGGAGCTGGTTCCACAGGAGAGGAGCCTGAAAGCTGAAGGCTCTGCCTCCCATTCTACTCTTACAAACCCTAGGAACTACAAGTAAGCCTGCAGTCTGAGAGCGAAGCGCTCTATTGGGGTGATATGGTACTATGAGGTCCCTAAGATAAGAAGGGACCTGATTATTCAAAACCTTATAAGTAAGAAGAAGAATTTTAAATTCTATTCTAGAATTAACAGGAAGCCAATGAAGAGAGGCCAATATGGGTGAGATATGCTCTCTCCTTCTAGTCCCCGTCAGTACTTTAGCTGCAGCATTTTGAATTAACTGAAGGCTTTTCAGGGAACTTTTAGGACAACCTGATAATAATGAATTACAATAGTCCAGCCTAGAGGAAATAAAGAGATATTGCGTAAATGCAAAAAAAGCAGTCTTACATATTTGTTTAATATGCGCTTTGAATGATATATCCTGATCAAAAATGACTCTAAGATTTCTCACAGTATTACTAGAGGTCAGGGTAATGCCATCCAGAGTAAGGATCTGGTTAGACACCATGTTTCTAAGATTTGTGGGGCCAAGTACAATAACTTCAGTTTTATCTGAGTTTAAAAGCAGGAAATTAGAGGTCATCCATGTCCTTATGTCTGTAAGACAATCCTGCAGTTTAGCTAATTGGTGTGTGTCCTCTGGCTTCATGGATAGATAAAGCTGGGTATCATCTGCGTAACAATGAAAATTTAAGCAATGCCTTCTAATAATACTGCCTAAGGGAAGCATGTATAAAGTGAATAAAATTGGTCCTAGCACAGAACCTTGTGGAACTCCATAATTAACCTTAGTCTGTGAAGAAGATTCTCCATTTACATGAACAAATTGTAATCTATTAGATAAATATGATTCAAACCACCGCAGCGCAGTGCCTTTAATACCTATGGCATGCTCTAATCTCTGTAATAAAATGTTATGGTCAACAGTATCAAAAGCAGCACTGAGGTCTAACAGAACAAGCACAGAGATGAGTCCACTGTCTGAGGCCATAAGAAGATCATTTGTAACTTTCACTAATGCTGTTTCTGTACTATGATGAATTCTAAAACCTGACTGAAACTCTTCAAATAGACCATTCCTCTGCAGATGATCAGTTAGCTGTTTTACAACTACCCTTTCAAGAATTTTTGAGAGAAAAGGAAGGTTGGAGATTGGCCTATAATTAGCTAAGATAGCTGGGTCAAGTGATGGCTTTTTAAGTAATGGTTTAATTACTGCCACCTTAAAAGCCTGTGGTACATAGCCAACTAATAAAGATAGATTGATCATATTTAAGATCGAAGCATTAAATAATGGTAGGGCTTCCTTGAGCAGCCTGGTAGGAATGGGGTGTAATAGACATGTTGATGGTTTGGATGAAGTAACTAATGAAAATAACTCAGACAGAACAATCGGAGAGAAAGAGTCTAACCAAATACCGGCATCACTGAAAGCAGCCAAAGATAACGATACGTCTTTGGGATCGTTATGAGTAATTTTTTCTCTAATAGTTAAAATTTTATTAGCAAAGAAAGTCATTAATAGTTAAAGTTAAAGGAATACTTGGCTCAATAGAGCTCTGACTCTGTCAGCCTGGCTACAGTGCTGAAAAGAAACCTGGGGTTGTTCTTATTTTCTTCAATTAATGATGAGTAGTAAGATGTCCTAGCTTTACGGAGGGCTTTTTTATAGAGCAACAGACTCTTTTTCCAGGCTAAGTGACGATCTTCTAAATTAGTGAGACGCCATTTCCTCTCCAACTTATGGGTTATCTGCTTTAAGCTGCGAGTTTGTGAGTTATACCACGGAGTCAAGCACTTCTGATTTAAAGCTCTCTTTTTCAGAGGAGCTACAGCATCCAAAGTTGTCTTCAATGAGGATGTAAAACTATTGACAAGATACTCTATCTCACTTACAGAGTTTAGGTAGCTACTCTGCACTGTGTTGGTATATGGCATTAGAGAACATAAAGAAGGAATCATATCCTTAAACAGTTACAGCGCTTTCTGAAAGACTTCTAGTGTAATGAAACTTATTCCCCACTGCTGGGTAGTCCATCAGAGTAAATGTAAATGTTATTAAGAAATGATCAGACAGAAGGGAGTTTTCAGGGAATACTGTTAAGTCTTCAATTTCCATACCATAAGTCAGAACAAGATCTAAGATATGATTAAAGTGGTGGGTGGACTCATTTACATTTTGAGCAAAGCCAATTGAGTCTAATAATAGATTAAATGCAGTGTTGAGGCTGTCATTCTCAGCATCTGTGTGGATGTTAAAATCGCCCACTATAATTATCTTATCTGAGCTAAGCACTAAGTCAGACAAAAGTTCTGAAAATTCACAGAGAAACTCACAGTAACGACCAGGTGGACGATAGATAATAACAAATAAAACTGGTTTTTGGGACTTCCAATTTGGATGGACAAGACTAAGAGTCAAGCTGTCAAATGAATTAAAGCTCTGTCTGGGTTTTTGATTAATTAATACGCTGGAATGGAAGATTGCTGCTAATCCTCCGCCTCGGCCCGTGCTACGAGCATTCTGGCAGTTAGTGTGACTCGGGGGTGTTGACTCATTTAAACTAACATATTCATCCTGCTGTAACCAGGTTTCTGTAAGGCAGAATAAATCAATATGTTGATCAATTATTATATCATTTACTAACAGGGACTTAGAAGAGAGAGACCTAATGTTTAATAGACCACATTTAACTGTTTTAGTCTGTGGTGCAGTTGAAGGTGCTATATTATTTTTTCTTTTTGAATTTTTATGCTTAAATAGATTTTTCTGGTTATTGGTAGTCTGGGAGCAGGCACCGTCTCTACGGGGATGGGGTAATGAGGGGATGGCAGGGGGAGAGAAGCTGCAGAGAGGTGTGTAAGACTACAACTCTGCTTCCTGGTCCCAACCCTGGATAGTCACGGTTTGGAGGATTTAAGAAAATTGGCCAGATTTCTAGAAATGAGAGCTGCTCCATTCAAAGTGGGATGGATGCCGTCTCTCCTAACAAGACCAGGTTTTCCCCAGAAGCTTTGCCAATTATCTATGAAGCCCACCTCATTTTTTGGACATCACTCAGACAGCCAGCAATTCAAGGAGAACATGCGGCTAAACATGTCACTCCCGGTCCGATTGGGGAGGGGCCCAGAGAAAACTACAGAGTCCGACATTGTTTTTGCAAAGTTACACACCGATTCAATGTTAATTTTAGTGACCTCCGATTGGCGTAACCGGGTGTCATTACTGCCGACGTGAATTTTTCAAATTTTTCAAGTTTCAAATTTCCTTCAATGTCGCCTGCTCTGGCCCCTGGAAGACAATTGACTATGGTTGCTGGTGTCGCTAACTTCACATTTCTCAAAACAGAGTCGCCAATAACCACAGTTTGTTCCTCGGCGGGTGTGTCGCCGAGTGGGGAAAAATGGTTAGAAATGTGAACGGGTTGGCGGTGTACACGCGGCTTCTGTTTAGGGCTACGCTTCCTCCTCACAGTCACCCAGTCGGCCTGCTTTCCCGGCTGCTCGGGATCTGCCAGAGGGAAACTAACGGTGGCTAAGCTACCTTGGTCTGCACCGACTACAGGGGCCTGGCTAGCTGTAGAATTTTCCACGGTGTGGAGCCGAGTCTCCAATTCGCCCAGCCTGGCCTCCAAAGCTACGAATACGCTACACTTATTACAAGTACCATTACCGCTAAAGGAGGCCGAGGAATAATTAAACATTTCACACCCAGAGCAAAAAAGTGCGGGAGAGACAGGAGAAGCCGCCATGCTATACCGGCTAAGAGCTAGTAGCTGCGCTAAGCTAGCGGCTTCCTAAAAACACGCAAAGTGAATAACGTGTAAATAATTTAGAGGTGATTCAGCAGAGGGAGTGCTTTAGTTAAGGCACGTGAAGATAACACTGTGAAACAAATCGTTATCTAGGTAACTAGATCAATCTAACTGTGCAGATTAAACAGCTAACAGATACAGCAAAACACCGCTGTGCTCCGGAACAGGAAGTGATACAATACCGCAGTGAGAGCCAACCAACTCACACAGCTCCGGTGTTCTTCAGATCCATTGGCGGTGAAGGCCGTGTGGGATCCGGCTCGGTTCGGGACGGATGTCTTCTATCCTCAAGCCTGCCCACACGTCACGCTACATATAATTGTCTGTGGTACCAAAACTGTTTGTCTGTATTCCGTTGTGTACTTCACAACATTAAATTGTTACTGTTTGGCTTATCCATTGTCCGTTTGTAAGCCAGTGTTAAAAATGAGAGAAAAAAAAAAAAAAATAAATATATATATATATATATATATATAAACACTTGGTTAAAAAGAAACAAAAAAAATCACAAGAGCATAAATAGTGATAAAATAACAGAAATATAAGTTCATAAATATGTTGACATAAACATGCTAAAAAAAGAGTTAAAAAGTTGTAAGCTTAAGTTAAAATGTTGTTTTGACTGACACACTGAGCAACCAATAGCAGTTAAGTCTGGTGTGATATTAACCAATAAGGTCAACGGTTGAGCCACGGGGCATTGCACAATGCTGCGCCTTGCTCAGTCTCTCATCAGACGCTGACCAGAGAACTCCTTGCTCGTGTGTTGTAAGAGCTAACGTGTGGAAATTGGTTTTCTTCTATTGATACAATTGTTGCTTGGTAAGCACAAACCAATGCTATAACTGCCTGAATTATCATACATTGCATATTTGTGACAAAGCCTTTGTTAAATCTTAAGATACTGAAGTGCCGAGTGCCCACGGAAGCCTCTGGAAACCCCGTAGCCTTGTTAGCACATTGTGCCCTGTATCGGTGAGTCCCATACACAATGAATTGTGCTAACATAGCATGCTAATCTCCGCTAGCATTTTTCACTGTAAAAATGCCATTTTATTAGGCCAAAATGATTATTTGTGTGTTGGTTTATTAAATCAGCAATGTAACTAAAAGGTACAATGTAAAGTTTTATGTTTTTGTTGTAAAAGGTTGTATATTTCTGCTCGTTTTGAAGCGACAGTCTATCAGCTAAGCTGTTAACATAGTTCTTAAGCACTGGGAACAGTAGCAGGAAAACTACAAGTGCAATTCACTGCCACTTTCCTAATCTTTTGGTACATATGATTAGATCGAGAAGCCAACAAGTATTCCAAATGCACTTTAAAGGTGTGTTGTGTTATTTTTGATGTGTACTGACTATGCACTCCAATCCCTTACCAAAAAGTAGTATATGCAAGTATGTTTCAAGTATACTTCTAGTTTACTTTTTATATACTTACCAGTACTATTTTTTGGTAAGGGATGGAACTAGTATGATTACTGTATTACCACATTCCAACTATTTTATTTGGTATATTGATATGGTAATGATGTAATTGTAAACCTTAGGAATTCAAAATGTTGTACAACATGTTTTATTTTTGAAAAATGAATGTACACAGTAGTTTATGGGTATTGTAGTTCTATAGTACATATTTTAAGCTACTTTATTCTGACCTTATCCATAGGTCAGGTTTTATGGTTTGGATCAAAGTTCGAATTGCAGACGTGCAAGGGAAGAACGGATCAAGATTTCCAGTAAAGGATGGTGAGCCCCAGCCCAAAGAGTCAAATGAACTGGTAGCTTGTAGCCCGACTGGTTACAAACACACTGAACACTGAACGAACCTCTAAAAAAAAACAACAACAAAAAAACACTTATCAGACTACAACAGACATTGAATAAAGACTAAAGGACTATACCCGGGTATATTTTATTTTGGGTATATGTTATTTTATTTTGGGTAAAGAGCACTCTCGTTTATTTTTTTGCCATTGTATTGTTAGTTCACATGAGTTCATTGACAATCAATTCTATATAAATAATTCTTCACTTTAAATCAAAGTGTTGTTTATGTCTTATTTTGATACACCCCTAGGCTCTTACGAATCTATAATCTGTCTGATCCGGCCCATTTCTCCCTTTCCTGCTGGTACATACAGTAGAGGTAAATATATTGCCACTTCCAAATACTATAAAAGGGTCAAGAAAGCACCTTAAGTGTTACACCTTCATTTAACGCCCCCTGTTGTGGGTCCGTGTTCCTACACCTTCACATAAGAGACACTATAAAAAAAATCAGGAAAAAAATTGTGGCAGTCAGTAACGGTTACTTTTTTAGACCAAGCAGGGGGAAAAAAAAAATATGTAATCACTCAATTCTGAGGAAAAAATTATGGAATCATGAAAAACAAAAGAACGCTCCAACACATCACTAGTATTCTGTTGCACCACCTCTGGCTTTTATAACAGCTTGCAGTCTCTGAGGCATGGACTTAATGAGTGACAAACAGTACTCTTCATCAATCTGGCTCCAACTTTCTCTGATTGCTGTTGCCAGATCAGCTTTGCAGGTTGGAGCCTTGTCATGGACCATTTTCTTCAACTTCCACCAAAGATTTTCAATTGGATTAAGATCCGGACTATTGCAGGCCATGACATTGACCCTATGTGTCTTTTTGCAAGGAATGTTTTCACAGTTTTTGCTCTATGGCAAGATGCATTATCATCTTGAAAAATGATTTCATCATCCCCAAACATCCTTTCAATTGATGGGATAAGAAAAGTGTCCAAAATATCAACATAAACTTGTGTATTTATTGATGATGTAATGACAGCCATCTCCCCAGTGCCTTTACCTGACATGCAGCCCCATATCATCAATGACTGTGGAAATTTACATGTTCTCTTCAGGCAGTCATCTTTATAAATCTCATTGGAACAGCACCAAACAAAAGTTCCAGCATCATCACCTTGCCCAATGCAGATTCGAGATTCATCACTGAATATGACTTTCATCCAGTCATCCACAGTCCACGATTGCTTTTCCTTAGCCCATTGTAACCTTGGTTTTCCCGGTTTAGGTGTTAATGATGGCTTTCGTTTAGCTTTTCTGTATGTAAATCCCATTTCCTTTAGGCGGTTTCTTACAGTTCAGTCACAGACGTTGACTCCAGTTTCCTCCCATTCGTTCCTAATTTGTTTTGTTGCATTTTCGATTTTTGAGACATATTGCTTTAAGTTTTCTGTCTTGACGCTTTGATGTCTTCCTTGGTCTACCAGTATGTTTGCCTTTAACAACCTTCCCATGTTGTTTGTATTTGGTCCAGAGTTTAGACATAGCTGACTGTGAACAACCAACATCTTTTGCAACATTGCGTGATGATTTACCCTCTTTTAAGAGTTTGATAATCCTCTCCTTTGTTTCAATTGACATCTCTCGTGTTGGAGCCATGATTCATGTCAGTCCACTTGGATGCAGACTAACGAGCAGATCTGATTTGATGCAGGTGTTAGTTTTGGGGATAAAAATTTACAGGGTGATTCCATAATTTATTCCTCAGAATTGAGTGAGTCCATATTTTTTTCCCTCTGCTTGGTCTAAAAAAGTAACCTTTACTGACTGCCACAATTATTTTTCCTGATTTCTTATAGTGTTTCTTAAAGCCAGAAAGTTGCCATTTGAAATGACTTTAGTTTTGTGTCATGTCTGTGATCTGCTTTTTTCTCCAAAATTAAACAACTGAATGAACATCCTCTGAGGCCGGTGATTCCATAATTACTGTCAGGGGTTGTACTGAAAACTCACAAGTTTGTTATTCATAAGAGTAATTAAAATGACTATTTATGTTAAATATTCTCAAGAATCAAAGCACTAACAATGAACTCTAACAATAAAAGAACTGCCAGTATAAAAAAAAAATACTCTAACTATGAAAAAATCCCAAAGTAAAGAAGTCAAGTTAACACAGAAAAAGGTGGTACTTACAGTGCAGTGCGACATATGGTTTTTTTTTCCTCTTCAAGAGGCATTTGTTGACAGGTGCAACTTACACTCAGGTACGACTTACACTCTGAAAAATATGGTAATATTTTTTGAGGACCATCTTTGACTCTGTAGTGGCATCAGCCATTTTTCTGAGCGATACACCAGGTCCTTCCTTCCTGCTGCTGTCAGACTCCACAACCAGCATTGTTCCCAGTAGACCACTCAGATCACTCAAATCATTAATATCGTTATAGTAACAGTTTTTCAGTTATTTGCAATAATACCACACACTTTGTGCTTGTAATTGTACACTCGTGTACAGCATCACTTGAACACTCGTGCAATATCACAAAACATTCTTTCTGCTTGTGCAATTTCAAAGATTCAAAGACATTTTATTGTCATATGCACAGAAGAACATGTTCCCTGCACAATGAAATGTCTACTGCATTTAACCCATCCTAATTGCCAGTAGGAGCAGAAGCCACCATTAGGCGCCCAGGGACCAGCTCCAGATGTACATCCCTGCCTTGGTCAACAGCAGGGCTGAGCAAATCAACACCGACCCATAACAAACAACACACACACACAACACATAAGCCAGCCCGATACATAAAACATATATATGAAAGCAAAACACGAGGAAAAAGGAGAAAAAAAACCCCTCATAGCCGCTGCATTACACAGCGGCAATGAGGAAAAAAATCCCCATCAGCACAGAAAAACAATAATCACACAGACAAAAACAAGGACACAGGATGACAACCGAGATTTGAAAAGGTCCAGTTTATCAGAACACTCTAGAGGCAGCCTGTTTGGCGCCGTCAACGGCCATGTCCGACAATCCTGGAAGGGGAGGGGGCAGCCCTGCGCAGTCTGAGCAGTCCTAAACAGTCCTAACACAGTCAACGTCAGAGCTGGAGAAGCTGAGGGGAGGGGGGAAGACCAGGGAGCGAGGCTTAAGTGTTGATCTTCTGAGGAGGTTTTATCACAGTGACCAGCTGTATTTGGGGAAGCCAAATGAATAGCCAGATTAGCAGACGCCTGAAAGATTCCACAGTTCTGAGAACAGAGTGGCTCTCAATGCATCTGAATGTAGAATGTGGTCTTCACAGACGGTCAGAGTGGGTTTCCAGGGCTGCAATCCTGCTCAAGATGTTTTCCAACGCGCGGTTAACCCCCGCCGACTGCGCAGCCACTGCCTTCCCAATCAAATCAATCATGTAGTGCAGCCTGGAAGGACCAATCAAAGCTGCTTCCACTTTCTTGATTTTCCGGTAAACCAGCATAGTGCCCGCTCCACACATCAGAAAGCCGGTCACCACCAAGCCGAATATGTACACATCTTCGACGTCCTCCACAGAAAGCATGTAAAGGCACATGACCTGCCATCTCCTCCACGAGTCCATCACGTAACCCATCACATGCATCCCGGCAGGACAGGTCGGGTCCTCCGCCCCCGAATGTCTTGTAGAAAAAATAGTGTCAATTGCGTCCAGAGACCACTTTAACAGATCCATTTTTGTTGTTTTCCAGAAGAGCAAAGCTGCAGCCTCACAGACAACACGCCACAGAAGCAGGAAAGATAAGGAGGGAGGGAGAAGAGAAAAGTGCGTCCGTCTCGGCCGAGTGCAAGCTGGCAAAAAAAAAATGTGTGTAATTTGTGTAATTTATTCTACTGTATATATTGTTATTCTGCACAGAACATGACTTCCATATTTTGGTAATTAGTTTTCCTTTTAACTTATTTTTGCATATCTGCATTGTTCTTCTGTGACTGTTTCCGTTCTGCTTCAACATCATAAATTTCACTGCTGTGGGACCATTAAATAATTATCTTATCCTACTGTCATGAAACAGGATCAATTTGGCATTTAACAGCCTTTGTGATTTTCATGTGACAGGGAAATGAAGATCCCTTACTATCAAGTCCGTGACTTTAAACTCTCATGCCTGGTTTCCAAAAATGTTCAGATCCCTGTGAAATTAAACAAACTAAATAAATCTATGGCTTTTTCACACATCAAAGTCAGGAACAAGCTCTGGAAAAAAAGGTTCATGTTTGTATGTTTGGTCACAATAGTTTGCTTTCACATTGCACATTTTCTTCATGTACTTAGACTCATGCCATTGTGTGTCGGCTGCATCGCGTACTTCACCTTGACTGGCTTGAAAACTTGTGTGTCTAATGTTGGCTTGTCAATTTTTTGTAGCTGATACGGCCATCACTGGACAGTATCTCACAGAATGTGAAGGTTTTGTTTCCTTTTTTAGACTGAGCGATGAGATATCTCACGTACTGTCAAAAGGGAAACTTTCAAAATGGGCAGTTTTATCTTTGACAAGGAAGAAAAAAAAAAGTGGTGCCAAGTCACCTGGTTTTGCTCAAATAAATTTGACAGGTTTTTTTTTTTTCTACTCTTTAAAGGCTGTGCAGTTCCTTGACTGCCCACTCGTGGCTGGATCAAACACAGTGCACGTTCCCATAGAAGCCCATTTTAAAACATCCAACTTTAGAGCAGAAATAAACGTTTACAGCCTAGTACAAAAAACAGTTTTGGTCTCTACAGGTAGTTTCCTCCTCCATGACACCTTTACTTGAGTGAATTTTTTTTCATTTCAAACGTCTTAGTTTCAGATGTTTTAATTAATAAAATTCTTTACAATTGTGGGCGTGGTTGCTTTGAGTGACAGTGTTTGTGTCCATTGACTCCTCCTCTCCTAATCTCGGACCGTAATGGAGCCACTCGCTTTTGTCTGTTTGGAGTATTTTATTACAAACACCTGGAATAATACGACTTGTTGTTCAGTGAAACATTCTAATGGATCGTCTCAGACATCCCTGTTGCAATATTGATGCAAACTGAAACTCTCTTATTTAATATTGTATGCTAACGGTGCTACCAATTTTAGCAGCTGTTGATAGGTTGGCTTAATACACAACAACCAAAGAAATGCGTGGCACATAACTGTTTCTGTCCACACCAAGCAAATCATTATGAAAATCATCGTGTTCAGGTTTTTTCAGTCAGACACAGAGCCCCCCCAACCCCCACACTCCGCCCCTTTATGCATTCATGGATTTATCATGAATCAGTGTGGGCGTGGCTCTCAATGTGGTGACGCTGAGAAAAGGGGGGTCATTTCTGCTTTTCTGGGTCTCTATAGAACACCAAAGGGTGACATCTCACACCCTCTGTCCAGTGTATATATACGAGGTCTATTAGAAAAGTGTCCGACCTTATTATTTTTTCAAAAACCATATGGATTTGAATCACGTGTGATTACATCAGACATGCTTGAACCCTCGTGGGCATGCGAGAGTTTTTTCACGCCTGTCGGTTACGTCATTCGCCTGTGGGCAGTCTTTGAGTGAGGAGTCGTCCACCCGCTCGTCGATTTTTTTCATTGTTTAGGAATGGCTCAGAGACTGTTGCTTTGTTTGATAAAAATTTTTTCAAAACTGTAAGGCACAACTGAGTGGACACCATTCAATAAATTCAGCTGGTTTTCGGTAAAAATTTTAACGGCTGATGAGAGATTTTGGTCTGGTAGTGTCGCTTTAAGGACGATCCATGGCGCCTGACGGCGATCTGCGCTTCGAGGCGGCAGCGTCTCGCCGTTTCAAGTTGAAAACTTCCACATTTCAGGCTCTGTTGACGCAGTAAGTCGTCAGAGAACAGAGAACTTTCAGAAGAAGTCGGCATGAGGAGTTTATTCAGACATTCCATTGTTAACGGTCATTCCGTAATGAAAGAACGTGCGGGCAGAGTCGCATGTCGGGCTGGACCCGACCGCGGGGGGTCGCGGCAGGAAAAACACCTCCGTTGGAAATCTTAACGGGCAAGTTGGAACATGCCCAAGCTGTTAAACAATTTCTCAGTTACTCACTTGTTGAAAGCCATTAAAAGCCGCCTGAATTCTACAAATGGTTTTCAACACGGAGGCGTTTTTCCTGTCGCGGCGCACACAGATTTGCCGAGTCGTCACGGAAACGACTCGGCGAATTTGCGCACACGTCTTTCATTAAAAAAATGTCCTTAAACAGTGGAATGTCCGCATAAATTCCTCATGCCGGCCTCTTCTGAATCTTCTCTGTTCTCTCACGATGTCCTGGGTGAATTAAGCCTTAAATTAGGATGTTTTCAGATCGAAACAGGCCGACGACAGCGCCTGGAAGCGCTGCAGGACGTCCCGCTCCGTGGGAAGCCCTTACACCGACAGAAACACCCCATAATCTCTCATCAGCCGTTAAACTTTTCACAGAAAACCAGCTTAATTTCTCGAATAGTGTCCACTCGGATATTCCTCACAGGTCCAGAAAAAATTTTGATAAAGCAACGCGCGCCGTCTCGAGCAGCGTGTGAAACAAAGGAATTCAGCCGAGAGGGCGGGACCACATCTCACTCAAGGCCTGCCCACAGGGAAATGACATCACCGACACGCGTGAAAAAACTCACGCATGCGCACGAGGGTTCAAGCATGATTGGTGTAATCGCATGTCATTCAAATCCATATAGTTAAAAAAAAAAATAAAAGGGTCGGTTTATTATCTAAGAGACCTCGTACACACAGTCAATGGCACAGAGTTTAAAAGAAAACAAACGTAAATATGTTTGTAAAACCCACGTCACCACTGCGCTGTGAGACACAGAGAAATGACATTTCCTTTTACCCCCAACTTGGAGCTACATGTCCTGGGAGATGTGTTACAAATACATTCAGTCTTATTGATTTCACATCAGGACAGTGTAAACGCGAACCCTGAATCAGATAAATGCTTCTGCCGCACCATTAACATCACTGAAACACATTGCTTTTTAAGCAGATTTCATTCTATATGTGGCTGAAAATGAACTTGCTACATCTGGCAAGTGAAGAACATGAAGCACGAGTCCCACAACACCGTTTACTCACCAGTGTCAAATAGGGATGCACGATCCACATTTTTTCACTTCCGATCAGAACGTGATGCCTAAATTTGGATATCTTCCGATACTGATACTATTCCGATACCAGAGCTGTTTGCTTTATTATTACTACTATTACTAATTATGAATTGTTATTATTATTGTTGTTTTTATGAGGATATTTTGTATTCCCAGTTATACAGCTTCATGATGGAAGTGTTTAGAGAAGGATTTTCTTCAAAAGAAGACCTAAATATTCAGATACAATTTGCCAGGAGGTACATCTATGATGCAAGCCTAGATTTGAAGTTTTGGTTAAAGAATTAAGTATTTTTATTTATTTTTCCAGGTGTTTGTAATAAAATACCCCAATGAA
Organism: Thalassophryne amazonica; assembly: GCF_902500255.1. NCBI lineage: Eukaryota > Metazoa > Chordata > Actinopteri > Batrachoidiformes > Batrachoididae > Thalassophryne > Thalassophryne amazonica. Next base: position 127,026,699 of record NC_047105.1, read on the forward strand.
GCAGAGTCTCCACAACCAGTCGCAGCTAGCAGACAACAAGTGAAAGACGAGACATAGCAACACTCCAACAGAAGCTGTCACTCAAAATAACCCCAGCCCCAAATTTACAAAACTTTATGGCTTAACACATCTTAAACTAAGATGTGACAAATAAAAAAATCAAATCTGATACATGATCCGGACAGACTGTCACAGTAATGGTCTGATATGGGAAAATGTCAGACCAGAAATCAGCCAATCAGAGCAAGCGTACAGTTATAGCCATATAATAAAATGCGGTATTTCCAGATTACAGATAGTGTACTGATTTATGCAAAAATTTATGAAAAGGACCGTGTCTAAGCATTTGATGAAAGTAGAGTTTCATGTTATAAACTCTTATTTGCAAGATAACACAGAGGCATTAGTTTACCTGTGCTACGTCCCACCTTGACGGGATGGGTGTAACTATAGTTATGTGAATCAGTTCTAAACCGGTGATGCTTCCCAGCCTGAAGACTGTTGCTTGCACCACTCATGCTAACAGGCTAAACTGACAACTATCACAAAACCAAAGATAAGTCTGTAAAACACTGTTTCGGGAACCAGACTTCCATCACAGCCTCTCTTTCTCCCCATCTCTCTTTTTTCAAACCCATATTTCTGCACACTTCCACATTTACACTATTCAGGTCAACATGTCACACCTGGTAGCAAAGCCGGTTATTAATGTACCAAGTTACCTATGAAATGGAGGAATACCCAATGAGAAAAATATTTGACCATTACAGCAACATGTTATAAAGTATCAGTAACACAAACAAGAGAAGAAGATATTTGGAGGATTAAAAACAGCATCCAGTCCTTTATCTCTTTTGTTCTCTTCTTTTAAATGACACAATTCTTATTCCTGGTCTGCGATCCTTCCTTCATCAGCAGGCGTTAGCTGGAGTTTCAACATTTCCCTCAGCTGCTGGACTTCAGACATGTTTGTAGAAAGACTTTAAAACACACACAAGAAAAACAGAGTCAACAACCAACTGGAGGAAAGACTAAAAACAGGCCGATTTAATCATGTGCTGCTGCCCAGGCTGACCAATCACAAGTGTGATACAACACTGAAATGTTCCTTTGCTGAGACAGACATCCTAAAGCAGGAGACACCAACCCTGATCCCAGAGATCACCTGACATGCACGTTTTCCTTACATACCTGCTGCAACCAGCTGATTGATTTATAGATATTAATGTCCATAAGCTGAAAGAACTGACAATGGTTATTTTTCTTCTGCAGTCTCCTGCTCTTCATGTCGACTTGTATCTTTGTTTATCTGTGCAGTTGGAACATCAGCAGTTTCCTTCAGAATAAATTGTCTGATTCTAACTGGTTAACAGGATGCTGCGTTTTGAAGCTCAGTATTTCTACAACAAAGTGAACAAACCTTGATAAATGATGCTTTTTATGTTCAGAGGTCTGCATCACTGTGATTTACAATCTTTGAGTGAAACCATGGTGTTGTGCTCAGAGCTCAGCAGTTTGTAGTCATGATGTTGATACATGAGCTTCATATTTTATGAATTGTGTGCATAGTTCCATTTTTGTGTCTATAAATTAATCAATAGTATCGACTGATCAGCTTCATCAGTCCATCAACAAATTGAAGTGTCCTTCATTTGTCATCATAAAGCACAGTTTGTCTTATTTATTTTTTACTTATATTTGGTGTTCAGTCTATAAATTAAGAACTCCAACACAAACTAACAGCTATCATTTGGATGTGGTGGAGTTGGTCTGAAATAAAGTTTAGTGGACAAACCTGCTCTGGATCAGCGAACTTCAGGCTTGAAAACAGCATCCAGCACGTTGACTAGTTTCTTCTCTTCTTTAAATCCACTCGTTTCTTCTTGCTGCTCTGCGATCTGTTTGTTTCTACCAACTCAAATATCTCGACATTAGCAGCAGTTAGCCGCTGTTTCAACAACCTTCTCAGCTGTTCCACCTTTTCGCACCAACTTCGCCTTTTCTTCTTCTTCCGGTTTATTATCGACCTCTGTGCTTCTGGAGCTCTTCAAAAAAAACATATTCGAGGATCACATTTGATCACTGTAATGTAGAGTTCAATGAGTTTAATCTGTTCAGAGAAGACTTTCCAGCGTCTCCAGCTAACTAGCCTCGGACGACAACAGGAAACAGTTCTTCTTCTTCTTTCATGTTTCCGGCAGACTAGACGCCTTCAGGCGTATTGCTGCATCTCACAGGTTGCTGACAGTACTACACTGATTTACTCAAATCTTTTGATGGAGATTTGTGCAATAAATAAAAGATACAACAGCGGCCACAACTTCATCTCTGTGTCTATCTGGGCTAAGAGGAGTCTTCAGAGAGATTTTTTCAATGCTTAACTCAGTGATTCTTTAATAGAGGTGCCCTCACTCCACTTTATAGGTGACACACTCCATCAAGACATGTTTACAGTTTCTTCTTTTCCACACGTACAGAGTGCATTAGTCCTTTTTCCAATAAAACACAGATCAGGATCCAGGCCACAATGTCCCAGCCTTAATCTTGAAAAAAAAAAAATCACTTGCTTTGACCTGCTTTTCCCCCAACTGGTGTCTTACCTTTAACATCCTTCTGCTCTGATGGTAATGCCTCCCTCTCTTCTCAAAGTCCCACTCTCGCTGCCACTGACTCAACACCTTGCGAGCCACCACGCTACAGTATTCCAAGAATCGAAATGATGTAAACACACTGATACAATCCTGCCTCAGAGCCTGCTTGGCAGGCAGGTCAGAAAAGAATTATTTTTCGCTCGATCATTATGACGGTTGACAAATCAGTTTATGTGTACAGTACCACCACCTGCTGGAGTAGATCATAATAAAAAAAGAAAGTGGCCTATATGTTTGTGTAAACAAAATCATATTGCAGCCTGCAGGCTTTTGATGTCAATTTCAACTGCAATTTCAGGGGCACTTCTAAAATATTATTAATAAAATAATTAAAAAAAATGGCCGTTTGTGCAACATATTGTTTTTTTTTTTTTAGGTGGTGGTGGTGGGGGGGGGGGTGCTCAGACAGAGTGTGACCCGGGGAGTAATTCAGTGTAGAAGCGCCACTGGTCTAATGTAAGGTATATTGATTCAAACTTGCAATTCATGGATGTTTTGGAGTAATATTATAGCCTGCAGGCTTTTGATGTCAATTTCAATTGCAATTTCAGGGGCACTTCTAAAATATTAGTAATAAAATAATTTTAAAAATGGCTGTTTGTGCAAGATATTGGGGGGGGGGGGGGGGGTGCTCGGATGGAGTGTGGCCCGGGGAGTAATTCAGTGTTGAACCGCCACTGGTCTAATGTAAGGCATATTGATTCAAACTTGCAATTCATGGATGTGCTGGAGTAATATTGTAGCCTACAGGCTTTTGGTGTCAATTTCAATTGCAATTTCAGGGGCACTTCTAAAATATTATTCATAAAATAATTTTAAAAATAGCCGTTTGTGCAAAATTTTGTCAGTTTTTTTTTTTAGGTGGGGGGGGGGGGGGTGCTCAGATGGTTTGTCGCCTGGGGAGGAATTCAGCGTAGAACCGCCACTGAATATTGTAGGCTGCAGGCTTTTGATGTCAATTTCAATTGCAATTTCAGGGGGACTTCTAAAATAATATTAATAAAATAATTTAAAAAATGGCCATTTGTGAAAAATCGCAATGATGTCACACTGATTTTGAGTCAATTGATCACATGACCTGGAAGTTATTGAGCTAAAAGGCTCATATTTGCATTTGAAATTAATTTAAAAAATTTAAAGATTTAAAATGCAAAAACAAGAGGTGTATCTCATGCAGCCAGTGCAGTACGATGATTCCACACTGATTGAGTCAATTGATTACATGACCTAGAAGCTATTGAGTTAAAATGCTAATATTTACATTTAAAATTAATTAAAAATATGAACAGATTTAAGTAATGCAAGAATACCTAAACTGCTTAAAAATGAGCAAATTGGAGTTAACACCATCAAACAAGATCACAGCCATTAACCAGTTTGCAATACCAGTGGTGACTTATGGATTTGGCATAGCAGACTGACCACAGCGTGAGCTTAATAAGCTGGACATGAAAACCAAGATGCTCACCCTCCAAAAAGTCATGTACAGAAATCAGTGCATGGACAGAATATATCTCCCTCACAGAGAAGGCGGTCTCACTGAACTCAACCAGGCCTACAGAGCATCGATAATAAGTATTGGTCCTTAAGGACCTCTGAAGAAGAAGTCATGAAAAAGGTTGCACAAGATCACGAGAAGACCTCATTCAAACAGACCTCAGTCACCAAACTGGCAAAAAACTTTGGCAGAGAACTGCTACAAGAGTGAGAAAGCAACAGTCTGACGCCTACAGCAAAACTTGCAAGACAGACCAGAGAACAATACAGCAAAAGAGAAGGGAAACATCGAGTGGACAGATGGAAACAGCACAAAAGGACTGGATGATACCAAGAAGAACTCAAAAAGGAATACATTGACAAAGTTGGACCAATGCAGTGGCTGAAAAATGGAGAACTTGGTTTTGATGGAGAAAGAATTCTGATTGGAGCACAAGATCAGGGACTTCTAACAAATGGCTTCAAAAAAAGGCAGGAATCTCACAAAATGATAAATTCTGTCATACAGCTGTTGAGAGTGTAAACCATCTAACATCAGCATGCCAGATCCTTATGGCAGACGGACATTATACAGGTACATCCAGACACAACAAGATCTGTCAATATCACCACTGGAAAGTATGCAAGGAACTGGAGGTGGAAGTCAAGGAAAACATCTGGTAGTATGAGCCAGCACCAGTCTCGTCCAACCAAAAAGTAACTGTCTTCTATGACAAAGAGATCCCAGCAGGAAGACATATCGAAGGAGGTGCAAAAAAACCTGATATTGTCATCTGGAACAAGCAACAGAAAACAGTTTTTGGGTGTCTGGATGGATTGTAAATTGACCTTTGGAAACTGTGTCCAGAGAGAATATGTAAAAAGGCAGCTAATACACTCAACAAAAATATAAACGCAACACTTTTGGTTTTGCTCCCATTTTGTATGAGATGAACTCAAAGATCTAAAACTTTTTCCACATACACAATATCACCATTTCCCTCAAATATTGTTCATAAACCAGTCTAAATCTGTGATAGTGAGCACTTCTCCTTTGCTGAGATAATCCATCCCACCTCACAGGTGTGCAATATCAAAATGCTGATTAGACACCATGATTAGTGCACAGGTGTGCCTTAGACTGCCCACAATAAAAGGCCACTCTGAAAGGTGCAGTTTTGTTTTATTGGGAGGGATACCAGTCAGTATCTGGTGTGACCACCATTTGCCTCATGCAGTGCAACACATCTCCTTCGCATAGAGTTGATCAGGTTGTCAATTGTGGCAGGTGGAATGTTGGTCCACTCCTCTTCAATGGCTGTGCGAAGTTGCTGGATATTGGCAGGAACTGGTACACGCTGTCGTATACGCCGGTCCAGAGCATCCCAAACATGCTCAATGGGTGACATGTCCGGTGAGTATGCCGGCCATGCAAGAACTGGGACATTTTCAGCTTCCAAGAATTGTGTACAGATCCTTGCAACATGGGGCCATGCATTATCCTGCTGCAACATGAGGTGATGTTCTTGGATGTATGGCACAACAATGGGCCTCAGGATCTCATCACGGTATCAGTGTGCATTCAAAATGCCATCAATAAAATGCACCTGTGTTCTTTGTCCATAACAGATGCCTGCCCATACCATAACCCCACCGCCACCATGGGCCACTCGATCCACAACATTGACATCAGAAAACCGCTCACCCACACGACGCCACACATGCTGTCTGCCACCTGCCTTGGACAGTGTGAACCGGGATTCATCCGTGAAGAGAGCACCTCTCCAACGTGCCAAACAACAGCGAATGTGAGCATTTGCCCACTCAATTCGGTTATGACGACGAACTGGAGTCAGGTCGAGACCCCGATGAGGATGACAAGCATGCAGATTAGCTTCCCTGAGACAGTTTCTGACAGTTTGTGCAGAAATTCTTTGGTTATGCAAACCGATTGATTCAGCAGCTGTCCGAGTGGCTGGTCTCAGACGATCTTGGAGGTGAACATGCTGGATGTGGAGGTCCTGGGCTGGTGTGGTTACACGTAGTCTGCGGTTGTGAGGCTGGTTGGATGTACTGCCAAATTCTCTGAAACGCCTTTGGAGACGGCTTATGGTAGAGAAATGAACATTCAATACACGAGCAACAGCTCTGGTTGACATTGCTGCTGTCAGCATGTCAAGTGCACGCTCCCTCAAATCTTGCGACATCTGTGGCATTGTGCTGTGTGATAAAACTGCACCTTTCAGAGTGGCCTTTTATTGTGGACAGTCTAAGGCACACCTGTGCACTAATCATGGTGTCTAATCAGCATCTTGATATGGCACACCTGTGAGGTGGGATGGATTATCTCAGCAAAGGAGAAGTGCTCACTATCACAGATTTAGACTGGTTTGTGAACAATATTTGAGGGAAATGGTGATATTGTGTATGTGGAAAAAGTTTTAGATCTTTGAGTTCATCTCATACAAAATGTGAGCAAAACCAAAAGTGTTGCGTTTATATTTTTGTTGAGTGTATAATGAGGTGTTTGACAGAAAGTTGCTGGGGAGCGAGCATGAAGTCTCTGAAGCAAATCTATACTGCCATAGTAAGATCCGCCTTTGATTATTTTATTGTATACAGCTCAGCCACAAACTCTCATCTTCAAAAGGTCGATGTGGTACAAGCTCAGGCCCTCTGTGTACTGTAAATGGAAATGGTACTGTGGTCAGTGAATACTTTGTACTTGTATTTGTTAACAATGAGCATTTTTGAATGTGCAAAGAAAACAACATAAAGCTATAGTGTAGATCTAAAATCTTATCCAAATCCATTTTATCTTAACTGTCTTCCTGTCTACCTTATAATAACAGCGCAGGGGTCCGTCATGGTGCCGTGCAGTTCCGCTATGAATAGTGAGGTCATGTGAAGTCTATCCGAGTCAGATTTCCAGTCTAGATGTATCTTTTAATTTATACTCATTTTAAAATAACACACCACATACTTTAAAGTATTTGGTGTATGAAGCTCCTGGTTTTATGGCAACATTACTTTATTCTTCACCCTCTGGAGTCCAGGGTATAATTGGGTGTTTCTGACTACTTTGGGTTTTATCTTCACAATTTACCTTAAAAATCTATTTACTTTGCCTTGTTTGATGTCATTTTTTTCAGCACATCCTCACCTGTGTGACTTTACAGTTTTTCTTTCATTCTGACTTACAGTATCAAAACAGTAAACCAAATTTCACACAAAAAAACAAAATCCCAATAGGAAAAAGGTTATTTTTTTCACTGTGAAAATCACAAACGTGTAACAAACCACTTTTATATCTTAGAATGCAAATATAAATTGTAAATTCCAAAAAAAACATATGTAGAATTTTGTATATAAACAGTTATATGCAACAATTTGCATTAAATGCAAGAAATGCTTCAGGCGGTTTTTTTTTTTTTTTTTTTTTTTGTACAGCTATTTATAAAACCATCAGATGCCACACAAATTATATTTGTACCACTCAGAAAAAAAAATTCCAGTCCAACAAACGACATGACACTTTCTCCTCTTGTCCACCAGAGGCAGCACTGGGCCTTTGGAGGCCCCCTCCACCCCCACCCCCTTCTCTGATTGACATCTGCACCCACGTGGGGTCGATGGTTTTCATTGTTGTTGTCATGCATTTCCACCAATGAAAAAGAGCAAGACTCTTTTGTTTTTTTTTTTTGCACCAGCCAGAGGTGTCAAAAGTAGAGGTGGGCGATACCGGGAATTTTGGTATTGATCCAATACCAAATAAATACAGGCCCAGTATCGCCGATATCGATACTGATACCAATACTTTTTCATATTTAAGCTTCATAGATCCAAAGGATCCAAAAGACCTAGGATAGAATTTCGCTAAACATTGTACGTGACAACAAAATACTTTATTATCACAATCAACATTTCTGTTTAAAAAATATCACTCAACACAACTTAAAACAAAATCTCCTGAGGTAGAGGGCTGACAAACCACAATATAAGGGTGCGCTGCTCTGTGTTGTGTAACACAGCGCAGTGCTGCTCTTACAGACAGAGAGTAGACTTTGATGAATCTGCATGCACAGCAGTCAGTGCATGCGTGAGAGAAAAAAATGCTTGAGTATCGATATTTTTACACAAGGATTATTCAATATCAATACCAGCGTTGGTATCGATATTAGGATCGATCCGCCCACCTCTAGTCAAAAGAGGCAGACAGACGTTCACACATGCATGAAGGCAGCAGACATCCGCCTCCAAGTATGTGGGTTTGTGAAGATTGTATTTATCATTTGTTGAAAAAGCACAGTCAGATGTTGGGAAAGACATGGTTTTGTTACAGACTGTAATTGTTTCAAGGAGGGGGAAGAGCAGTGTTGTATAGTAACAAAGTAAAAATACTTCACTACTGTACTTAAGTACGCTTTGGGAGACTTTGCACTTTACTTTTTTAAATTCAGCTTACTTTCACTTTTACTTCACTACACTTCCGACCGTAATTGCATACTTCTACTCCGATACATTTTCTATGCGCCATGCCATTACTCGTTACAAAAAAAAAAGAAAGAAAAAAAAACACAAACACACACACACACACGAAAAAAGTCGTGTTTTCACCGAGACACCACTGATTACTAGTGACTGCAACAAAGTCAGGCCGATTTGTCATGAGGCATGTCCGATAGGCTTTTTTGCAGTTGCGCACTTGGGGGGCTTGTGTCAGGAAAATGATCATTTCTCTACATTGATTACAGACCTGCAGCGGGTCTGTAATCAACTTTTCTGCAGTGCGGCTTTGCTTTGAACCTTGAACCAATCGAAGCAGTGATTCGCAGGTCGAAGCAGTGCTTCAATCTACAATTTGTGGATTGATTGTTTTATTTCACTTTATCCCAATTTTCCCCGCCCCAGAAGAGCATATGTCTGTGAGTAATATTTAATATTTTTATGTTAAACCGACCTGTTATGGTCTTCTGAAACAGTTGATAGATGTATTTTATAACTTAAAAACGGGACCGATGCTAATGTGTTAGCATGTCTATGGCATTTTCAATGTTAAAGTTAGCATTAAGCTGTTCACATCAGCACGTTTGTGTTGATTTGTTTTCTGTGTAATTAATGGTTCAGCATTCGTTGTAAGAGTCAAATTGTAATTTTTTAAATTTATTTTTATTCGTATATTATAGCAACAACAATAATAGTCTACATAATAGACAATAATAATCAATAGACTAATAATGTTACAATATACAAATTAGAGAAAGACACAAAAAGAACCTAATGAAACAAAACAACAGAAAAGATAAAACCATGTAACAATGAAAATAAATAAATACATATAGAAATAAATAACTGTTTCCTGTGAACACCTAGTGAGTAGCCTACTCTCGTTTAGGTTTTGAAACGTTGTTTCTGAAGTGTTTTTGTGTGATGTGCACAATTTTCAGGCTTTTGACTAATAGTCACTTGCCCAGTTCCGGATCACTGCTGTAGTATTTGCGTCACTGTTTCTTGTAATCAGCATGAATAAACTAATACTTGGTACCAATGGAAAGACTAATGTTTTGTCTACAAATGACCACAAGCTCGACCGGATCCAGCCATCCTTGTGATCAGCATAGGAATCAAAACATCCTGGTGTATGTGGTGTGCGCGTTTTATGACTCACTCATTCCTGTAAGTTTGAAAGTAACGATCTCTAAGACATAGCAAAGGTGAGTTAGCCAGTCAGTGTCATTGGTTCTAGAGTGGGAAAATACTTACTTAACGTAGCAAATGTCAGTGTGTTATGTCTTGCTGTTTAATTGCTGCACGCATTTATCTCCGATGCAAAAATTTGCCAATTGTGGATCACTGAAGCAGCAGCCTCGTGTCAGGACTTGTGAGCCATGTGGACTTTGGGGGTCATCTCAACATCACAAATGGGCATGAATGTGTGGGCTTTTACTTTTTAATTCGGGAGAAATCTCACCTCCACACAATTTTTTGCTCGTAAAAACGTGTAACGGCGCCTTTCAAATCTAAGTAAATTCTCATTTAATAAGTATAATTTATATCATTTAGTGTCCAAAACACATTCTCTGGCACAGTGTGTATCATTCTGCATTAGAAGGGCTCCAGCCAGATGCCAGGAATGACCCCAAAGTGACACAGTGTTGTGATCCAGAACTGGCAAAAGTGATCCATTTCTGGCAAATGTTTGCACCACACATAACATGGCTTCACTCTTTAAGTAGAAGGCTACTCCACCCAGACTTTTTCAGCTAAATAATCAAACGTGTCATTTTTCTCTAAAATTCTGGAAAAAGTGGTGTCACGGCAGCTCGTAGACTATCTTACTGAGAATAATCTCTTTGAGCCACTGCAGTCTGCTTTTAGAAAATATCATTCCACAGAGACGGCTCTCACTAAAGTGGTGAATGATCTTCTGCTTACAATGGATTCGGACACCACTACGGTTCTGTTGCTGTTAGATCTCAGTGCTCAGATCTCATTTGATGCAGTGGATCATCATACAACCCCTGGCAATAATTATGGAATCACCGGCCTTGGAGGATGTTCATTCAGTTGTTTAATTTTGTAGGAAAAAAGCAGATCACAGACATGACACAAAACTAGTAATTTCAAATGGCAACTTTCTGGCTTTAAGAAACACTATAAGAAATCAGGAAAAATAATTGTGGCAGTCAGTAACGGTTACTTTTTTAGACCAAGCAGAGGGAAAAAAAAATATGGACTCACTCAATTCTGAGGAATAAATTATGGAATCACCCTGTAAATTTTCATTCCCAAAACTAACACCTGCATCAAATCAGATCTGCTCGTTAGTCTGCATCTCAAAAGAAGTGATCACACCTTGGAGAGCTGTTGCACCAAGTGGACTGACATGAATCATGGCTCCAACACGAGAGATGTCAATTGAAACAAAGGAGAGGATTATCAAACTCTTAAAAGAGGGTAAATCATCACACAATGTTGCAAAAGATGTTGGTTGTTCACAGTCAGCTGTGTCTAAACTCTGGACCAAATACAAACAACATGGGAAGGTTGTTAAAGGCAAACATACTGGTAGACCAAGGAAGACATCAAAGCGTCAAGACAGAAAACTTAAAGCAATATGTCTCAAAAATCGAAAATGCACAACAAAACAAATGAGGAACGAATGGGAGGAAACTGGAGTCAACGTCTGTGACCGAACTGTAAGAAACTGCCTAAAGGAAATGGGATTTACATACAGAAAAGCTAAACGAAAGCCACCATTAACCCCGAAACAGAAAAAAACAAGGTTACAATGGGCTAAGGAAAAGCAATCGTGGACTGTGGATGACTGGATGAAAGTCATAATTCAGTGATGAATCTCGAATGTGCACTGGGCAAGGTGATGATGCTGGAACTTTTGTTTGGTGCCGTTCCAGTGAGATTTATAAAGATGACTGCCTGAAGAGAACATGTAAATTTCCACAGTCATTGATGATATGGGGCTGCATGTCAGGTAAAGGCACTGGGGAGATGCCTGTCATTACATCATCAATAAATACACAAGTTTACGTTGATATTTTGGACACTTTTCTTATCCCATCAATTGAAAGGATGTTTGGGGATGATGAAATCATTTTTCAAGATAATAATGCATCTTGCCATAGAGCAAAAACTGTGAAAACATTCCTTGCAAAAAGACACATAGGGTCAATGTCATGGCCTGCAAATAGTCTGGATCTTAATCCAATTGAAAATCTTTGGTGGAAGTTGAAGAAAATGGTCCATGACAAGGCTCCAACCTGCAAAGCTGATCTGGCAACAGCAATCAGAGAAAGTTGGAGCCAGATTGATGAAGAGTACTGTTTGTCACTCATTAAGTCAATGCCTCAGAGACAGCAAGCTATTATAAAAGCCAGAGGTGGTGCAACAGAATACTAGTGATGTGTTGGAGCGTTCTGTTTTTCATGATTCCATAATTTTTTCCTCAGAATTGAGTGATTCCATATTCTTTTCCCTCTGCTTGGTCTAAAAAAGTAACCGTTACTGACTGCCACAATTTTTTTTCCTGATTTCTTATAGTGTTTCTTAAAGCCAGAAAGTTGCCATTTGAAATGACTTTAGTTTGTCATGTCTGTGATCTGCTTTTTTTCTCCAAAATTAAACAACTGAATGAACATCCTCCGAGGCCGGTGATTCCATAATTTTTGCCAGGGGTTGTATTATACTTGATAGGCTGGAAAATCATTTTGGGATTACTGGGAGTGCCCTTGCATGGCTGACGTCATACTTGACCAGTCGTTCTCACTGTGTTTTGTACAGTAACACTACCTCTAACCTTAGTGACATGAAATTTGGGGTTCCACAGGGGTCTGTCTTAGGCCCCCTGCTTTTCTCCCTTTATATAGCACCCCTTGGGCACATATTGCGGCGTTTTGGGATTTCCTTTCACTGCTATGCAGATGATACTCAGTTATACATGCCGATAACTACTGGTAATCTCGTTCACATAAAATCCTTAGAAGATTGCCTTGCAGCAGTGAGAAGTTGGATGTCTAGAAACGTCCTACTTTTAAACTCTGAAAAGACTGAAATGATGGTTCTTGGTCCAGTGAGACATCGGCATCAATTTGACCAGTTAACACTCAGCCTAGGCTCGTGTGTCATACATCACACTGACAAAGTGAGGAACCTTGGGGTAATTTTTGATCCTTCGTTGTCCTTTGGCCTCCACATTAGAAATATTACTAGGACTGCTTCCTCCACCTGCGAAATATAGCGAAGATTCGTCCCATCCTGTTTATGGTTGATGCTGAGACCCTGATCCATGCATTTATCTCTTCTAGATTGGACTACTGCAATGTTCTATTTTCTGGTTTACCGCAGTCTAGCATTAGGGGTCTCCAATTGGTTCAAAATGCTGCAGCCAGACTTTTGACACGAAGCAGAAAGTGCGACCACATTACACCCAGTTTGGCATCCCTTCACTGGCTTCCTGTCCCAGTGAGATCAGATTTTAAGGTTCTGCTACTAACCTATAAAATTATTCGTGGACTGGCACCTCCCTACCTAGCTGACCTAATTAAACCTTACGTACCGGCCTGGGCTTTACGTTCTCAGGGTGCAGGACTACTTTGTGTCCCTAGGGTGAATAAGAAGTCTGCGGGTCACAGAGCTTTCTCTTATCGTGCCCCTGTTCTGTGGAATGTCCCTGCGTCAATCAAACAGTCAGATTCTGTGGAGATTTTCAAGTCCAGACTTAAGACGCACTTATTTTCCCTTTCATATGGCTAGCATACTGGTACAGTTTTGTTTTACGCTTTTTACTCTTTTAATTCATTTATTAGTAATTGGAGCGGGCTGCGGCCTCAACTTTACCTAAATTCTGGGTCTTTATTGAAGTTTAGGGCTAGTGGTTGGTGATCACCTTAGTATTTCTCTGTTTTTCTTGTTGTTTAATGCTGGCAAATTATACAGTATTTTTGTCTTTCTGATGCCTGATTCTGTTTTTTCTCTCTGTTTAAGGTGCAGCTCCATCCAGAGATGGGAGTTGTATTCGTGTTGGTGATCCTCCTGTCCTGTGTGCCAATAACATTTCTTGTATATTCGTCCGTGAATTGTTCTGTAATTTATGTTTGTAGCATGGCCCAAGCAGAGGGTCACCCCTTTGAGTCTGGTCTGCTTGAGGTTTCTTTCTCAGAGGGAGTTTTTCCTTACCACTGTTGCTCTGGGGGTTGGTAAGGTTAGACCTTACCTGTGTGAAGCACTTTGAGGCAACTCTGTTGTGATTTGGCGCTATATACAAGGTCTGTCAATAAAGTAACGGTCCTTTTTATTTTTTCAAAAACTATATGGATTTCATTCATATGTTTTTACGTCAGACCTACTTGAACCCTAGTGCACATGCGTGAGTTATTCCACGCCTGTCGGTGACGTCATTCACCTGTGAGCACGCCTTGGGAAGGAGTGGTCCCGCCCCCTCGTCAGATTTTCATTGTCTGGAAATGGCAGAATGAAAAGGACTTTCAGAATTTTTTCAGAAGCTGTTAGAGACTGGCACCTGGAAACCATTCGAAAAATTTGTCTGGCTTTCGGTGAAAATTTTACGGCTTCACAGAGAATAAGGACTGTTACTGCAGCTTTAAGGACCCCTTTAAGGATGCTCGGCACACCGCACTCCGACGACGCGGCACAAGCCACCGGACCATTTCTAAACGGATGGCTCTGTGGATACAAGACCGTCGTGTGCTCTTTCTCTGGTTATCACAAGAGCTGGACATCAGCCATTTTCCGGCAGATTTCACTTTTAACAAGAGATTTTGTCATGGAAAGCCGCGCAGAGGCTTCGCGCGTAAAGACCGATTCGCTTTGGAAGCGAGACAAAGGAACACCTCCGTTTCGGCGTGTCAGAGGACAAGTTTGGACATGTCTATCTCGGCTTTCAATGCTTACTAGTCCAGTAAGTATCAATGAAATTGTGGAGAGCTGGACATGTCCAAACTCGCTTCCAAAGCGGGTGGGAGAGAGGGTGTCTGTCTCCCTGATCTGAATTGGGAGCTGGTTCCACAGGAGACGAGCCTGAAAGCTGAAGGCTCTGCCTCCCATTCTACTCTTACAAACCCTGAAGGCTCTGCCTCCCATTCTACTCTTACAAACCCTAGGAACTACAAGTAAGCCTGCAGTCTGAGAGCGAAGCGTTCTATTGGGGTGATATGGTACTATGAGGTCCCTAAGATAAGATGGGACCTGATTATTCAAAACCTTATAAGAATTTTAAATTCTATTCTAGAATTAACAGGAAGCCAATGAAAAGAGGCCAATATGGGTGAGATATGCTCTCTCCTTCCAGTCCCCGTCAGTACTCTAGCTGCAGCATTTTGAATTAACTGAAGGCTTTTTAGGGAACTTTTATGACAACCTGATAAAAATGAATTACAATAGTCCAGCCTAGAGGAAATAAATGCATGAATTAGTTTTTCAGCATCACTCTGAGACAAGACCTTTCTGATTTTAGAGATATTGCGTAAATGCAAAAAAGCAGTCCTACATATTTGTTTAATATGCGCATTGAATGACATATCCTGATCAAAAATGACTCCAAGATTTCTCACAGTATTACTAGAGGTCAGGGTAATGCCATCCAGAGTAAGGATCTGGTTAGACACCATGTTTCTAAGATTTGTGGGGCCAAGTACAATAATTTCAGTTTTATCTGAGTTTAAAAGCAGGAAATTAGAGGTCATCCATGTCTTTATGTCTGTAAGACAATCCTGCAGTTTAGCTAATTGGTGTGTGTCCTCTGGCTTCATGGATAGATAAAGCTGGGTATCATCTGCGTAACAATGAAAATTTAAGCAATACCGTCTAATAATACTACCTAAGGGAAGCATGTATAAAGTGAATAAAATTGGTCCTAGCACAGAACCTTGTGGAACTCCATAATTAACTTTAGTCTGTGAAGAAGATTCCCCATTTACATGAACAAATTGTAATCTATTAGACAAATATGATTCAAACCACCGCAGCGCAGTGCCTTTAATACCTATGGCATGCTCTAATCTCTGTAATAAAATTTTATGGTCAACAGTATCAAAAGCAGCACCGAGGTCTAACAGAACAAGCACAGAGATGAGTCCACTGTCCGAGGCCATAAGAAGATCATTTGTAACCTTCACTAATGCTGTTTCTGTACTATGATGAATTCTAAAACCTGACTGAAACTCTTCAAATAGACCATTCCTCTGCAGATGATCAGTTAGCTGTTTTACAACTACCCTTTCAAGAATTTTTGAGAGAAAAGGAAGGTTGGAGATTGGCCTATAATTAGCTAAGATAGCTGGGTCAAGTGATGGCTTTTTAAGTAATGGTTTAATTACTGCCACCTTAAAAGCCTGTGGTACATAGCCAACTAACAAAGATAGATTGATCATATTTAAGATCGAAGCATTAAATAATGGTAGGGCTTCCGCAGCCTGGTAGGAATGGGGTCTAATATGTTGATGGTTTGGATGAAGTAACTAATGAAAATAACTCAGACAGAACAATCGGAGAGAAAGAGTCTAACCAAATACCGGCATCACTGAAAGCAGCCAAAGATAACGATACGTCTTTGGGATGGCTGTGAGTAATTTTTTCTCTAATAGTTAAAATTTTGTTAGCAAAGAAAGTCATGAAGTCATTACTAGTTAAAGTTAATGGAATACTCAGCTCAATAGAGCTCTGAATCTTTGTCAGCCTGGCTACAGTGCTGAAAAGAAACCTGGGGTTGTTCTTATTTTCTTCAATTAGTGATGAGTAGAAAGATGTCCTAGCTTTACGGAGGGCTTTTTTATAGAGCAACAGACTCTTTTTCCAGGCTAAGTGAAGATCTTCTAAATTAGTGAGACGCCATTTCCTCTCCAACTTACGGGTTATCTGCTTTAAGCTACGAGTTTCTGAGTTATACCACGGAGTCAGGCACTTCTGATTTAAAGCTCTCTTTTTCAGAGAAGCTACAGCATCCAAAGTTGTCTTCAATGAGGATGTAAAACTATTGACGAGATACTCTATCTAATTTACAGAGTTTAGGTAGCTACTCTGCACTGTGTTGGTATATGGCATTAGAGAACATAAAGAAGGAATCATATCCTTAAACCTAGTTACAGCGCTTCCTGAAAGACTTCTAGTGTAATGAAACTTATTCCCCACTGCTGGGTAGTCCATCAGAGTAAATGTAAATGTTATTAAGAAATGATCAGACAGAAGGGAGTTTTCAGGGAATACTGTTAAGTCTTCTATTTCCATACCATAAGTCAGAACAAGATCTAAGATATGATTAAAGTGGTGGGTGGACTCATTTACTTTTTGAGCAAAGCCAATAGAGTCTAATAATAGATTAAATGCAGTGTTGAGGCTGTCATTCTCAGCATCTGTGTGGATGTTAAAATCGCCCACTATAATTATCTTATCTGAGCTAAGCACTAAGTCAGACAAAAGGTCTGAAAATTCACAGAGAAACTCACAGTAACGACCAGGTGGACGATAGATAATAACAAATAAAACTGGTTTTTGGGACTTCCAATTTGGATGGACAAGACTAAGAGTCAAGCTTTCAAATGAATTAAAGCTCTGTCTGGGTTTTTGATTAATTAATAAGATGGAATGGAAGATTGCTGCTAATCCTCCGCCCCGGCCCGTGCTACGAGCATTCTGACAGTTAGTGTGACTCGGGGGTGTTGACTCATTTAAACTAACATATTCATCCTGCTGTAACCAGGTTTCTGTAAGGCAGAATAAATCAATATGTTGATCAATTATTATATCATTTACCAACAGGGACTTAGAAGAGAGAGACCTAATGTTTAATAGACCACATTTAACTGTTTTAGTCTGTGGTGCAGTTGAAGGTGCTATATTATTTTTTCTTTTTGAATTTTTATGCTTAAATAGATTTTTGCTGGTTATTGGTAGTCTGGGAGCAGGCACCGTCTCTACGGGGATGGGGTAATGAGGGGATGGCAGGGGGAGAGAAGCTGCAGAGAGGTGTGTAAGACTACAACTCTGCTTCCTGGTCCCAACCCTGGATAGTCACGGTTTGGAGGATTTAAGAAAATTGGCCAGATTTCTAGAAATGAGAGCTGCTCCATCCAAAGTGGGATGGATGCCGTCTCTCCTAACAAGACCAGGTTTTCCCCAGAAGCTTTGCCAATTATCAATGAAGCCCACCTCATTTTTTGGACACCACTCAGACAGCCAGCAATTCAAGGAGAACATGCGGCTAAACATGTCACTCCCGGTCCGATTGGGGAGGGGCCAAGAGAAAACTACAGAGTCCGACATTGTTTTTGCAAAGTTACACACTGATTTAATGTTCATTTTAGTGACCTCCGATTGGCGTAACCGGGTGTCATTACTGCCGACGTGAATTACAATCTTACCAAATTTACGCTTAGCCTTAGCCAGCAGTTTCAAATTTCCTTCAATGTCGCCTGCTCTGGCCCCCGGAAGACAATTGACTATGGTTGCTGGTGTCGCTAACTTCACATTTCTCAAAACAGAGTCGCCAATAACCAGAGTTTGATCCTCGGCGGGTGTGTCGTCGAGTGGGGAAAAACGGTTAGAAATGTGAACGGGTTGGCGGTGTACACGGGGCTTCTGTTTAGGACTACGCTTCCTCCTCACAGTCACCCAGTCGGCCTGCTTTCCCGGCTGCTCGGGATCTGCCAGGGGGTAACTAACGGCGGCTAAGCTACCTTGGTCCGCACCGACTACAGGGGCCTGGCTAGCTGTAGAATTTTCCACGGTGCGGAGCCGAGTCTCCAATTCGCCCAGCCTGGCCTCCAAAGCTATGAATAAGCTACACTTATTACAAGTACCGTTACTGCTAAAGGAGGCCGAGGAATAACTAAACATTTCACACCCACAGCAGAAAAGTGCGGGAGAGACAGGAGAAGCCGCCATGCTAAATCAGCTAAGGGCTAGTAGCTAGCGGATTCCTAAAAACACGCAAAGTGAATAATGTGTAAATAATTTAGAGGTGATTCAGCAGAAGGAGTGCTTTAGTTAAGGCACGTAAAGATTACACTGGGAAACAAATCGTAATCTAGATAACTAGATCAATCTAACTGCGCAGATTAAACAGCTAACAGATACAGAAAAACACCGCTGTGCTCCGGAACAGGAAGTGATACAATACCGCAGTGAGAGCCAACCACCAGTAGAGGCAAGCAGCAAGATAATGATATGACAATATTGCCATATGATAATTTGGCCATATTGTAGAAAAAAAAAAGAAAAATGCTTAAAAAGGCGAGGGGCTTAAAAATGGAGGAGCACCTCCCCTGCAGCTGAAAGGCAAAAAAGAAGAAAAAAAAGTAAAAGACTGGGGATCCGGGGGGCTCCCCCAGAAGATGAAAGGTAAAAACAAACAAAAAAAATGTTTAAAAAGACGGGGGTCATCAGAAGATGAAAGGTTTTAGTCATGTCCATGCTCCACCGAAGCATTTAATAAAAAAAAAAAGTCTGAAGGACCTAAATGACATGGTGAGATGCTGAAGAGCTTTGCGCGTTCATGTCCATGACATATTAACCTAAAAAGTCTATATTTCACCCAAATTTTACAATGTCAGCAATAAGACATTACATCAAACATAGAATCAGAAAGTATCCCAGCATGCATCAGGACTCCTGACAGACACCATCTCACACATCGACTACTGCAACACCTTGCTGACAGGTTAAACACCATGAACATCCAAACACATCACACCTTCACACAACCTTTTAGTCTAAATCTTCAGTCACACTGAGCCACCTGTTTTATTTCTGTTGGATTTCATTTTAATAGAATGCAACGGGCCCCAGACCTGGGGTCGATAGTTCCACCCTAAACATTATTGGCAGTGGATCCAAGGGCTCTCTTGGGTGGCCAGGATTGCCTCAAAGTATTTCTTCAGGTTCATCTTCATAAGGCCTGTTGCCCCCACCACCTTTGGTATGATATCGATGTCTTTCAATGACCATGTTGTTCGTAGGTCATTGTTGACGTCTTGGTATTTCGTGATCTTTCCCCTTTCAGCTTGATTCAGGCCATAGTTATTGGGGAGTGTCACATTGATGATTGGTTGTTTTCTCTTGCTTGTTCCAGGTGACTTATCAGGTAGAATACAGTTACTTTTCCGTTGGATGAGACTGGTGCTGGCTGATGCTCCCAGATGTTTTCCTTTACTTCCATCTCCATCTGGTTGATTTCAGTGAGACCCAGACCGCCTTCTCTGTGAGGGAGATATATTCTGTCCATGCACTGATTTCTGTACGTGACTTTGTGGAGGGTGAGCATCTTCCTGGCTTTCGTATCCAACTTATTAAGCTCATGCTGTGGCCAGTCTACCATGCCAAACCCATATGTCACCACTGGTACTGTAAACTGGTTTATTCTTGTGTTACTTTCTTATTCATTTTTTTATGTTTTATTGCTGCATTTTCCTGAATTCCCAAGTATTTGTATGTGGAATCCTCAACCAAATCTTCAATGTAGCTCCCCTCATGCAACTGTATGTTTTCTGCTGCTTAAGTCCTGCCTACCTATTCTGATTGTGCATTTAGAATATTTATCCAGTCCAAATTCCATACCAATGTCTTTTGAGAACTTATGGAATCTGTCTCTGATTGGAGTCGGCAAAGATGTTTAAATCATCCATGTACAGCAGATAGTTGCTCACAATTTTTAGATTTTTTTTTGTTCCTTCCTCTGCTTCCACTTAAGTCATACCCAATGTCATACTCCTTCAAGATCTGGCAAAGCGGGTCCATGGTTAAGCAGAATAAAAGTGGCGAGAAGCTGTCTCCCTGGAATATTCATCTTTGAACTTGTATGTCTGGGATTATTATTTGTCCCTCTGTGTGGTTTAGGGTGATGGTGATGTTCCACTTGTTCATTTGTGTCCTCAGGAAAGATCTTATTTCCTCATTGATGTTGTAGAGTTCCAGGCACCTCATTATCAAGGAGTGTGGCATGCTGTCAAATGCCTTTTTGTAATCAATCAAAGCAGTGTTAAGGTTTGTTCTTTTTTTTTTGCAGTCCTCCATGGTAGCTTTATTTATCAATAACTGACCTTTACCTCTTAATCTTTTCCTCATGCAACCTTACTGTTCATTTTCTAAGGAGCCACCAGAGTCAAGATGTTTATAAATTGCATCAGCTATAATTCCTGTCAGCCATTTACATGATGTTTGTACCTATTGGTTCGCTGTGTTTCCTTGGTCTTTTGAACCTGTATGAATTATCATGTGTTTTTTCAGGGAGCTCTTTAGTCCAAATCTTTTTCCACACTCAGAACAGCCAAATAGTTTGTGTCCTGAATGAATTATCATGTGTGTTTTCAGATTGCTCTTTAGTCCAAATCTTTTACCACACTCAGAACAGCCAAATGGTTTGTGTCCTGTATGAACTATCATGTGTTTTTTCAGGTCATTCTTTTGTCCAAATCTTCGAGCACATTCAGGACAGCCAAATCGTTTTTGTCTTTTGTTTTTTCATTTATCTTTGATGTCTTTTTAGTAGAATGCAATGGGCCCCAAACCTGGGGTCTAAAGTTGCATCCTAGGTTCTATAGTTATCTTAACCAGATCTGGCATTGTATCCGAGGGCTCTCTTCAAGATGGTGATCGTTCCCTTAATCGCAGACAACTGCACCTCATGTGCACTTGGGTGACCGGGGATTGCCTCAAGGTATTTCTTCAGGTTCTTCTTCATCAGGCCTGTTGCTCCTACCACAACTGGAATGATATTGATGTCATTCTATGACCATGTTGTTCTTAGGTCATTTTTTAGGTCTTGGTATTTTGAGATCTTTCCCCTTTCAGCTCGATTCAGGCCGTAATCATTGGGGACTGTCACATCAATGATTTTGGCTGTTTTCTCTTGCTTGTTCCAGATGACAATATCAGGTTTGATTGCACCTTCTATGTGTCTTCCTGCTGGGATCTCTTTGTCGTAGAAGATCGTTATTTTTCCATTGGATGAGACTGGTGTCCTGTATGAATAATCATGTGTTTTTTCAGGTTGCTCTTTTGTCCAAATCTTTGACCACATTCAGAACAGCCAAACTGTTTTAGTCCTGAATGAATCATTATGTGTTTTGTCAGGTAGCTCTTTTGTCCAAATCTTTTTCCACACTCAGAACAGCCAAATGGTTTGTGTCCTGAATGAATTATCATGTGTGTTTTCAGATTGCCCTTTAGTCCAAATGTTTTACCACACTCAGAACAGCCAAATGGTTTGTGTCCTGGATGAATTATCATGTGTTTTTTCAGGTAGCTCTTTAGTCCAAATCTTTGACCACATTCAGAACAGCCAAATCGTTTTTGTCCTGCATGAATTGTCATGTGTCTTTTCAGGTTGCCCTTTTGTCCAAATCTTCGACTACATTCAGCCTTATGTGCCTCCTCATGCCCTGTGGTCCTTGGATGTAGACGTGCTCTGTGTCCCAGTGGTTAAAAATAAGTCAGCAGGCTTCAGAACCTTTTCTTGCCGTGCTTGTATCTTGTGGAACAGGGTGCCTGTTGGCACTTGAAATGTGGCTTCAAGACTATTTTTAAAACATATTTTCTATTGCCTGTAATTACTTTCATGGTTTTTAATCTTTTCATAATTTCTGCTTGCTGTACTTCAATACTTAATTGGTTTTATTTTGGGATATGAGGATCTTTGTTTAATCTTCATCTGCAGCTGTGTTCAGCACTTTGTTGAATTGCCGAGAATAGAATAAAGCACAGAAACCTGTTTCCACTGTGGTCCTCAGGATAAAAGAGAGCAAGATAGAGAGAACACACCGGTGGTATTTCTTCCATCAGCCATCCTGCCACCACGAAGTTGAATGGTTGCATGAGATGAATGCATGCACAGTATGTGGAATTAATATATCTTCTACTTTATACAGTAGTGTTCAGAATAATAGTAGTGCTATGTGACTAAAAAGATTAATCCAGGTTTTGAGTACATTTCTTATTGTTACATGGGAAACAAGGTACCAGTAGATTCAGCAGATTCTCACAAATCCAACAAGACTAAACATTCATGATATGCACACTCTTAAGGCTGTGAAACTGGGCTATTAGTTAAAAAAAAAAAAGTAGAAAAGGGGGTGTTCACAATAATACATGGGTTAAAGCAATAAATTTTCATCTGACTGAAATGTTTTCCTGGCAAAAATCAATGCCAGTAATTCCCTAAAATGTGGCGTAGTGGGGGCACACACTGTTTTTTCCTCAATAAATACAATAAACATATTATACAGTATACAAATCTATTCTAAATAGCCTCTAAGGAGAGACAGAGAGAGAGCCAAAGCATAACAAGAATGCAAAATCTCAACATAAAGGTACATAAAATGGTGGTGGGGGGGTCTTGATTCTGGGGGGTCTGGGGGTACTTCCCCCAGAACATTTTTTTAAAGAGCAAGTCAAATTTTTTGTATTCTGGTGAATTTTAATGGGTATGAAGACCTCTGAAACAAAACTCACTTCAAACTGTGAAATAAAAACTATTGATTCTGGAAAGGGGGGGGGGGGGGGGGTCTGGGGATCTCCCCCAGAAATTTTTTAAGAGAGCAAGTCAAATTTCGTGTATTCTGGAGAATTTTAATGGGTATGAAGCCCTCTGAAACATAAAAGTCACTTCAAACTGTCAAGTAAAAACACAGTATTTATTCTGGGGGGGAGGGGGGGGATCTCTTTAAAAGAACAAGTCAAATTTTGCATGCGCACTGAGAAACTTGAAACTGGCTTATTCACATTTAAATGGTAAAATGCTGTCACTCGTAAAACAAACGTAGCGCACCGCACGTAAACTTCATCAAAACCATTTAAAGATATCAATCGTGACTCACCTTTTTGTGGATTAAAGTCATTAACCAGGACTTTGGTGCGATCAATAAATGAGGCTCGTCCATTGTGTCCCACCGGAGTTTTATTCGTTCCTCATTAACGTGGCTTTTCCGAGGGGCAGACAACCCTCAGAGCCGGACTGGATCATTAATATCTGCCACTTCATCAAATGAAGTTAAAGATAATGTCCTCCGTTATGTGAAACAGGACTCGTTCCTTCAAATGCGCGCGGTGTTAGCGGTGTCACATGGGCTCACCCATAAGCTGAAGTTATGACCCCTCGTGTAAAAAAGGAAAGAAAAAAATATATATCCTTCATGTATGGTTTTTGTGGAACTTCACTGATTAAGCGCTTTTCTTCCAAGTGACTTGTTCTCTGCTGCTGCCACCGTCGGTTAGCAGCTGGGTGTCGGTCCTCCGGGCCACAGGTCCGACTGATACCCCCCCTCCCCGGACAGGGAGGACAAGGACTGTGGCTCATGGCAAGCAGTAAACAGAGCGGAGAGGAGTGAAAATTCACACAGTCCCTTCCTCCGCAGTCCACACTGACATTGCTGCTGCTTTGATTAGCGCAGAATGAGATGTTAGTTTGACAGTGAGACTATCATATTTTGGCCCCCAAACACGTATGACAACATATGCGTGTATGTGTGGTTAAATTTTCCAAATGACGGAAATCCGTCGTGGTGACGGAGAACTTTAACCCATGCAATAATAGTAGTGTGGCATTCAGTCAGTGAGTTCATCAATTTTGTTGAACAAACAGGTGTGAATCAGGTGTCCCCTATTTAAGGATGAAGCCAGCACCTGTTGAACACGCTTTTCTCTTTGAAAGCCTGAGGAAAATGGGACATTCAAGACATTGTTCAGAAGAACAGCATAGTTTGATTAAAAAGTTGATTGGAGAGGGGAAACCTTATACACAGGTGCAAAAAATTATAGGCTGTTCATCTACAATGATCTCTAATGCTTTAGAATGGACAAAAAAAACAAAAAAAACAGACGCGTGGAAGAAAATGGAAAACAACCATCAAAATGGATAGAAGAATAACCAGAATGGCAAAGGCTCACCCATTGATCAGCTCCAGGATGATCAAAGACAGTCTGGAGTTACCTGTAAGTGCTGTGACAGTTAGAAAACGCCTGTGTGAAGCTAATTTATTTGCAAGAATCCCCCGCAAAGTCCCTCTGTTAAATAAAAGACGTGCAGAAGAGGTTACAATTTGCCAAAGAACACATCAACTGGCCTAAAGAAAAATAGAGGAATATTTTGTGGACTGATGAGAGTAAAATTGTTCTTTCTGGGTCCAAGGGCCGCAGACAGTTTGTGAGACAACCCCCAAACTCTGAATTCAAGCCACAGTTCACAGGAAGACAGTGAAGCATGGTGGTGCAAGCATCATGATATGGGCATGTTTCTCCTACTATGGTGTTGAGCCTATATATCGCATACCAGGTATCATGGATCAGTTTGGATATGTCAAAATACTTGAAGAGGTCATGTTGCCTGAGAGGACATGCCCTTGAATAGTTTAGTGATTCACAGGATTGCTAAAAAAGCAGTTTGAACATAATAGTTTTGAGTTTGTAGCGTCAACAGCAGATGCTACTATTATTTTTCTTTTTTTTTTTCTTGTTTTTACTAATAGCCCAATTTCATAGCCTTAAGACCTGGATTAATCTTTTTAGTCACATAGCCTGGTTCTGCTGGAGGTTTCTTCCTGTTAAAAGGGAGTTTTTCCTTCCCACTGTAGCCAAGTACTTGCTCACAGGGGGTCCTTTTGACCGTTGGGGTTTTACATAATTATTGTATGGCCTTGCCTTACAATATAAAGCGCCTTGGGGCAGCTGTTTGTTGTGATATGGCGCTATATAAAAAAAAAATTGATTGATTGACATAGCACTACTATTATTCTGAACACTACTGTACATAATGCCTGTGACATATTACTGACAGTCACAGACTTTGATTTCTATTTATAAAGAAACCACCAGCGTAAAAGCACACTTCATATTTGTATTTTTAAAATGTGTCACTAATTTCATCACATTCTCAGACAAAATACATGCTACATATCTTTGTATGAAATGGCATTTTCAAGAAATTACAAAATTGTCATTCATGCACAACAACAGACAAACATGCACGCATAGCTGCTTTTATGTGCACATCTTTTCTGAAAGCGTCCTTACTCCATATTCACAGTTACACATTATTTACAACATACTGCAGGAATAACAAGGCCATTTTAAGACCTCTAGGTGAAAGAAGTGTTTTTGGAGATGTGTTTTTAATGGCGGTGTCGCCAACCAAACAGTCCCCTCTCAACATCGACTCACCCTGTCTTCACTGCACGTGTCATCAGCCACG